>NC_141551.1:62040000-62145000 GCF_021556685.1 Rattus norvegicus | reverse complement strand
TCCCCTAAATACTGTACAGAAGGAAAAAGCTGTTTAGAAGAGGCTCTACTTCTTAATAAACTTGTTGCAAACTGGCCATCGCTTATGCAATGACCCCCTGACCCAGATTTCTATCCTTATCTTCTCATCTCCAAGAACAACTTGCTGCTCCAAGTCAGAAAGCAAGTCGAGCAACCATAGAGAGCAAACCAGTTAGTGACATTTCTCCACGGTCTCTGTTTGAGCTTCTGCCTCCCGGTTCCTGCTTTGAGTTGCTGCTCTGCCTTCCCTTGATGAGGAACTGCAACCTATAAGGTGAAATAAACCCTTTCCTCCCCTCTTTATTGTCTTCCTTTATTTCATGTAGATCTTCTGCCTGCATCTATGCCTATGCACCATGTGTATGCCCCAGGTGGCTTTTGGTCGTGGTCTTTATTACAGCAATAGAAAACAAATTAAGACAATGAACCCAGTATGACCTCCTTTTGACTTGGTTACATTTGCAAAGACCCTGTCACCGCCCGAATAGCATCTCATTCACAGGTACTCAGGGCTTGCACCTAGGTGGGGGTCACAATAGCACAATTAAACCTTCAGTCCTAGAAACTTTGAGTTGGAGAACATAGAGGTTGCCACCAGGAAAAGAGGGTGGAACTCAGCAGTGGCAGAGGAGACTTGCAGCAGGGAGAGGTTCGGAAATGCTCCCTTGCAGATGGCTTAGACACTGGACAGACAGTTCAGGGTTGGAACTGTGAGGAGACAGGAGTCATCTGGGCTGACTCTACAGTCCTAGTTGCCCACACTCTCAGTAGGCAAACACTTAGAGTCTAATCTCATAACCTCCTCTCAAAATTTCTCACATATTGTTCTTGCTTTAAACCCCAACGCCACAGTCCACTCATCTAAAACACATTTACATAATTTATGACAACCCGTCTTGTTGTATTTCTTAGCTGCCGTAGCTCTTCAATAATGCTACAAGGTGGCGAGATTAGATGCCACACCTATAATTCTCTGCTATCCCATGACAGCAACAAGCCTGGTGCTGTCCAATTAGAGAATATTTACTGCGCATACATTATTTACTAAAGAAAATAATTCTGGTTTGGGCCTGAGAGAGGGTGACTAAGATGTTCCCACATTACCTCTACGTAAGTGGTAGATCAGATGGCCTGGACCTTCATTTGTGTGTTCAAATCAAACCCCCCTGCATTTGGATACTCACATAGTCTTAGTCACACTTCGAATTTGTAATCTTCCTGTAATGTAGCATTTGATTGACATTCGCCTCCTACAAACATGGTTTTTTTTAAAGATTTGCTTTTTGTTTTATTGGATATTTTTTAATTTACATTTCAAATGTTATCCCCTTTCCCAATTTCCCATCCAGAAACACCCTATCCCATGCCTCCTCCCCCTTCTTCTATGAGGGTGCTCCCTTACCCACTCACTCCTCCATTTCTGTGTTCTCTTGGAATGGTGGTTAGTCCCTAGGAACTCCAAGGCAGGTCTGGTTGGTTGGTATTGTTCTTATGGAGTTGCAAACCCCGTCAGCTACTTCAGTCCTTTCTCTAACTCCTCCATTGGGGATCCTGTTCTCAGTTCAATGGTTGGCTGTGAACATCTGCCTCTGTATTTGTCAGGCTCTGGCAGAGCCTCTCAGGAGACAGCTATATCAGGCTCCTGTCAGCAAGCATTTCTTGGCATCTACAATATTATCTAGGTTTGGTGGCTGCATATGAAATCTAGATGAGAAAGTCTCTGGACGGCCTTTCCTTCAGTCTCTGCTCCACACTTTGTCTCCATGTTTCCTCCTATGAATATTTTTGTTCCCCCTTCTAAGAAGGTCTGAAGCATTCACATTTTGGTCTTCCTTCTTCTTGAGCTTCATGTGGTTTGTGAATTGTATCTTGGGTATTCCAAGCTTTTGGGCTAATATCCACTTATCAGTGAGTACATGCCATTGTGTTCTTCTGTGATTGGGTTATCTCACTCAGGATGCCATTTTCTAGTTCCATCCATTTGCCTAAGAATTTCATGAAGTCATTGTTTTTAATAACTAAGTAGTATTCCATTGTGTAAATGTACCACATTTTCTGTAGCCATTCCTCTGTTGGAGGAAATCTGGGTTCTTTCCAGCTTCCAGCTACTATAAATAAGGCTACTATGAACATAGTGGAACATGTGTCCTCGTTATATGTTGGAACATCTTTCAGATATATGAGCAGGAGTGGTATAGCTGGGTCCTTAGGTTGTACTATGTCCAATTTTCCGAGGAACCTCCAGACTGGTTTCCAGAGCGGTTGTACCAGTTTGCAATCCCACCAACAATGAAAAAGTGTTCCTTTTTCTCCATATCCTTACCGGCATCTTCTGTCACCTGAGATTTTGACCTTAGCCATTCTGACTGGTATGAAGTGGAATCTCAGGGGTTTTTTTGATTTGCATTTCCCTGATGACTAAGGATGTTGAACATTTCTTTAGGTGCTTCTTAGCTATTAGATGTTCCTCAGCTAAGAATTCTTTGTTTAACACATGGTATGCACTCGTTGATAAGTGGCTATTAGCCCAAATGCTTGAATTACCCTAGATGCCTAGAACAAATGAAACTCAAGACGGATGATCAAAATGTGAATGCTTCACTCCTTTAAAAGAGGAACAAGAATACCCTTTTGAGGGAATAGAGAGGCAAAGATTAAAACAGACACAGAAGAAACACCCATTCAGAGCCTGCCCCATATGTGACCCATGCATATACAGTCATCCAATTAGACAAGATGGATGAAGCAAAGAAGTGCAGGCCGACAGGAGCCAGATGTAGATCTCTCCTGAGAGACACAGCCAGAATACAGCAAACACAGAGGCGAATGCCAGCAGCAAACCACTGAATTGAGAATAGGACCCCCGTTGAAGGAGTCAGAGAAAGAACTGGAAGAGCTTGAAGGGGCTCGAGACCCCATATGTACAACAATGCCAAGCAACCAGAGCTTCCAGGGACTAAGCCACTACCTAAAGACTATACATGGACTGACCCTGGACTCTGACCTCATAGGTAGCAATGCATATCCTAGTAAGAGCACCAGTGGAAGGGGAAGCCCTGGGTCCTGCTAAGACTGAACCCCCAGTGAACTAGACTGTTGGGGGGAGGGCGGCAATGGGTGGAGGATGGGGAGGGAAACACCCATAAAGAAGAGGAGGGGGAGGGATTAGGGGAATGTTTGCCCGGAAACCGGGAAAGGGAATAACACTCGAAATGTATATAAGAAATACTCAAGTTAATAAAAAAAAAAAAGAATTCTTTGTTTAGTTCTGTACCTCCTTTTTTAAAAGGGTTATTTGATTCTCTGGAGTCTAACTTCTTGAATTCTTTGTACATATTGGATATTAGCCCTCTCTCAGATGTAGCATTGGTAGAGTTATTTTCCCAATGTGTTGGCTGCCATTTTGTCCTATTGTCAGTGTCCTTTGCCTTACAAAAGCTTTGCTATTTTATGAGGTCCCATTTGTTGATTCTTGATCTTAGAGCATAAGCCATTGGTGTTCTGTTCAGGAAGTTTCCCCCTGTGCCCATGTGTTGGAGGTTCTTACCCACTTTCTCTTCTATTAGTTTCAGTGTATTTGGTTTTACATGGAGGTCCTTAATCCACTTGGACTCCAGCTTTGTATGTGGTGATAAGAATGGATCAATTTGCATTCTTCTACATGCCGACCTCTGGTTGAACCAGCACCATTTGTTGAAAACATTATTTTTTCCATTGGATGGTTTTAGCTCCTTTGTCAAAGATCAAGTGACCACAGGTGTGTGGGTTCATTTCTGGGTCTTCAGTTCTATTCCATTGACCTACCTGCCTGTCTTTGTACCAATAGCATACAGTTTTTAGCACTATTTCTCTGTAATACACTATTTCTCTGGAGGTCAGGGATGATGATTCACCCAGAAGTTCTTTTATTGTTGAGGATAGTTTTCGCTATTTTGGGTTTTTGTTGTTGTTGTTGTTGTTGTTCTTGTTGTTGTTGTTGTTATTCCAAATGAATTTGCAAATTTCTCTTTCTAACTCTGTGAAAAATTGACTTGGGATTTTGATGAGGATTGCATTGAATCTGTAGATTGCTTTTGGCAAGATGGCCATTTTGACTATATTAATCCTGCCAACCCATGAGCATGGGAGATCTTCCCATCTTCTAAGATCTTCTTCAATTTCTTTCTTCAGAGACTTGAAGTTCTTGTCATACAGATCTTTCACTTGCTTGGTTAGAGTCAACCCAAGGTATTTTATATTATTTGTGACTATTGTGATGGGAGTCATTTCTCTAATTCCTCTCTCAGCCTGTTTATCCTTTGAGTAGAGGAAGGCTACTGATTTGTTTGAGTTAATTTTATATCCAGCCACTTTGCTGAAGTTGTTTATCAGGTTTAGGAGTTCTCTGATGGAATTTTGGGGTCACTTAAGTATACTATCATATCATCTGCAAGTAGTGATATTGTGACTTCTTCCTTTCCAATTTGTATACCTTTGACCTCGTTTTGTTGTCTAGTTTCTCTTGCTAGGACTTCAAGTACTATATTGAATAGGTAGGGAGAGAGTGAGCAATCTTGTCTAATTCCTGATTTTAGTGGGATTGCTTCAAGTTTCTCTCCATTTAGCTTGATGTCAACTAACAGTTTGTTGTATATTGCTTTTACTATGTTTAGATATGGGCCTTGAATTCCTGATCTTTCCAAGACTTTTATCATGAAGGGGTGTTGAATTTTGTCAAATGCTTTCTCAGCATCTAATGAGATGATCATTTTTTTCCTTTGAGTGTGTTTATATAGTGGATTACATTGGTGGATTTCTGTATATTGAACCATCCTTGCATCCCTGGATTGAAGCCTACTTGATCATGATGGCTGATTGTTTTTGATGTGTTCTTGGATTCAATTTGTAAGAATCTTATTGAGTATATTTGCATTGATATTCATGAGGGAAATTGGTCTAAAGATCTCCTTCTTTGTTGGGTCTTTGTGTGGTTTAGGTATAAGCGTATCTTCATAGAAGGAACTGGGTAGTGTTCCTTCTGTTTCTATTTTGTGGAAACGTTTGGACAGTATTGGTATGAGGTCTTCTATGAAGGTCTGATAGAATTCTGCACTAAACCCATCTGGTCCTGGGCTTTTTTTGGTTGGGAGACTTTTAATACTGCTTTCTTAAGGAGTTATGGGACTGTTTAGATAGTTTATCTGATCCTGATTTAACTTTGATAACTGATATCTATTTAGAAAATTATTAACTTCATCCATATTTTCCAGTTTTGTTGATAGTATCATGAATTGTTGAAAAGAAGGTATATTCTTTTGTTTACTTGACCTTTTTCCCTTACTGCTTTTATATTCTTTCTTTGTTTAGTGCATTTGATGTTTTGATTATTGTGTGATGGGAGGAATTTCTGGTCCAATCTATTTGGAGTTCTGTAGGCTTCTTGTATGTTTATGGGCATCTCTTTCTTTAGGTTAAGGAAGTTTTCTTCTATAATTTTGTTGAAGATATTTACTGGCCCTTTGAGTTGGGAGTCTTCGCTCTCTTCTATACCTATTATCCTTAGGTTTGGTCTTCTCATTTTGTCCTGGATTTCCTGGATGTTTTGGATTAGGATCTTTTTGCATTTTGCATTCTCTTTGTCTGTTGTGTCAATGTTTTCTATGATATCTTCTGCCCCTGAGATTCTCTCTTCTTTCCTTTGTATTCTGTTGGTGATGCTTGTGTCTATGACTCCTGATCTCTTTCCAAGGTTTCCTATCTCCAGGTTTGTCTCCCTTGTGATTTCTTTATTGTTTCTATTTTCATTTTTAGATCCTATATGGTTTTGTCCAATTCCTTCACCTGTTTGATTGTGTTTTCCTGTAAGTCTTTAAGGGATTTTTTTTTGTGTGTTTCCTCTTTAAGGGATTGTACCTTTTGAATTGTGTCGTCCTGTATTTATTTAAGGGAGTTATTTATGTTCTTCTTAAAGTCCTCTAACATCAACATGAGATGTGATTTTAAATCAGAATCTTGCTTTTTCAATGTGTGCAGATATCCAGGACTTGCTGTGTTGGGAGAACTGGGTTCTGAAGATGCCAAGTGGCCTTGGTTTCTGTTGCTTAGGTTCTTGTACTTGCCTCTCACCATCTGGTTATCTCTGGTGTTAGCTGGTCTTGCTTGACCCTTCTGTAGGTCTATGTGTCAGCACTCCTAGATCAGCTCTCTCCAGGCGGGATCTGGGTACAGAAAGCCGTGGCACAGGGTCAGCTCCAGGCACAGACAGAAACTGGAAACATCCTGTATCAGACTGCTCCTTCGCTCCTGTGTCCTGAGGGCTCTGGGCAGGTCCCTCTGAGAAGAAATGGTGGTCTCACCTGTGCTTCCAGGTGTGTTTCAACACTCCTGGGATACCCGCTCTCTCCAAGGGGGATAGAGAACTGTGGTACCAAGTCAGCTCCAGGTGCCTGTTTTTAGTTTTTTAATGATATATATGGGGGTGTGCATGAGTGTAGGTTCATACAGAAACCTAGGGTGTCCAGAGTTGGAATTACAGACAGTTGTGAGCAATCCTATTTGGGTGCTAGGACTACACTCAGGTAAGATAAGCTCTCTTAATGGCTGATAGACATCTATCCAGCATGTACAAAAGAGATGTTCATTACACTGTTTGAAGATTTTATAGAGTGTAAACACAGAAAATGCAAGAAGGTTGGTGAGAGAAATAGCAAACTTGCACAACCTGCAATGATGGTCTCAGTCAGTACCCATCTACTCTGAAAAGTATAGATGTTCCCTTCAAGTGAATAAACGTGCTAGTCTTGGGTTTTTTTGTTTGTTTGGTTGGTTGGTTTGGTTTGGTTTTTTTTTTTTTTTGGATTTTTTTTATTTACACTTTAAATGTTATTCCCTTTCCTGGTTTCCCCTCTGGAAACCCCCTCTGCTTCTGTGAGGGTGCTCCCCCTCCTACCCACTCTCACCTCCCCACCCTGGCATTCCCCTACACTGGGGCATCAAGCCTTCACAGGACCAAGGACCTCTCCTCCCATTGATGTCTGACAATGTCATCCTCTGTTATATATGTGGCTGGAGCCATGGGTCACTCCATGTGTACTCTTTGGTTGGTGGTTTAGTCCCCGGAAGCTCTGGGGGTTCTGGTTGATTGATATTGGTGTTAACTTCCTAGGAGGTTGCAAATCCCTTCAGCAACTTCAGACCTTTCTCTACCTCCTCCATTGCGGTCCCTGTGCTCAGTCCAGTTGTTGGCTGTGAGCCTCGTGGCTCTGTTTTTGTCAGGCTCTGGCAAAGCCTCTCAGGAGACAGCTATATCAGGCTCCTGTCAGCAAGCCCTTCTTGGCATCAGCAATATTGTCTGGGTTTGGTGTCTGTATATGGACTGGATCCTCAGGTAGGGCAGTCTCTGGATGACCTTTCTTTCAATCTCTGCTCCACACCTTTTCCCATATTTTCTTTAGACAGGAGTCCTTCTAGATTAAGAATTTGGAGATGAGTGGGTGGTCCCATCCCCCAAGGGGGGGGTGCTTGCTTAACCTCTGGATATGGTCTCTACAGGTTCTCATTCTCCTTTGTTGGACATCTGAGAATTTCAGCTAATCTCATCCTGTTGGGTCCTGGGAACCTCTAGCTTTCCTGGCATCTGGAACTTGTTGGTGGCTACCCCCAGTTCCCCAACCCCCATTGCTATACACCTCTGTTCAAATTCCTGACCCTTTGTATATCATCCCTGTGAGACTGGCTTCCTCTGTAAATGAACAGACCACCTGACTGCAGAAATCTGTGAAGTCAGACCTGAATCCATCCCAGCTAGGTAACAGAGTTCGCCCTAAACTAATTTATAGTCCCGTCTGAGTCCATGCCCACGCCTTGCAGCTAGCACAGCATTAGCTCACAGCACTTCTTGCAGCTAAATTGCTTTTATAACAGCAATTATAAGAGTGCTAACAAGAAGCTAAAGGTTTGGAGAATCAATGGGCTTCTTTTACTTCCTGAATCATTGTAGATTTTCCTCCCTGAATTCTAATTTTCTGCTCTAGAAGAAGAAAATACCACCTTTCAGATCCCTGGGTTTTTTAAACAGTATATTTCTGTACATTTTAAGTCTTCTTTAAAAAAAGAGTACTTTCGCCTCTCCATCAAATATACATGAATAGAAAAATCATATTTTTAAATAATTTCAAGGGAAATCTTTCTATAGATGGTATGTGATGAAGTACTTATTATCTATAATTAAGTAAGAATTAAGTGAGAAATCTAAAAGCCTCAATTCACTCAGATAAAAGTACTTTCACCCTTCAAGTTCCTGTGCAGCTAATTGGAGGCTGCAGTGGAACGGAAGCAAAGGCTGTACTTTCTTCCCAGCCAGCTCCCTGGTCCTTTCTGTCTCTACTTTTAGAATTTAAATGTACAAATTGCATGTAAGATAGATTCCCCCAATTAATCTTGCCCACAATCGTGTCAATCACAATTATTCTTTTTTTACAAGATTTATTAATTTATTATATACACTGTAGCCGTCTTCAGACACACCAGAAGAGGGCATCAGATCCCATTACAGATGGCTGTGTGGTTGCTGGGATTTGAACCCAGGACCTCTGGAAGAACAGTCAGTGCTCTTAACCACTGAGCCATCTCTCCAGCCCAATCACAATTGCAATACACTTAAAGATTTCCTACTGGATACAGGATTTATCTGCCATTTAAAAATGGATTGTCTTCTAAAACACGGCCCAAAAGGTGAGGTTTTAGTTTTGTTTTTTATATAATCAAAAATTACTAGGATCCTGGTTCCCAAGTAATTGCTTTTATTGTTGTTTGGTTCTTGTTTTCTTTTGTTGTGGGAAGTAGGCTGTTGCTATGTGGCCCTGGCTGGCCTTGGAACTCAATGTATAGACCTTGTTAGCAATGATCCTTTTGTCTCTACCTCCTGGGAACTGGGATCACAGATTTGCACCAGCATGCCTGGTCCAGGGCTGTTGTTGTTGTTGTTGTTGTTGTTGTTGTTGTTGTTGTTGTTGTTGTTGTGGTTTTAAATGCAGCTCATGTATTATTTAACAGAGAATAAACTGACTCACTGTGAAAATATAAACAGAGATGAGCCAAGGGTAAGTTCCAAAACTGTGAAGTTCTAGGAAGAGAGGCCCAATTTGTTTTGATTTTTATTTTGTTTTTTTTTTTTATAAGGAGAGGGGTGTCTTAATCTTTTGTTGTTTCTTGTTTTGCTTTTTAAGAGAGAGAGAATGAGAGTAAGAAAAAAAACAAGACATCAGATGCGTAGGGAAGGGGGAAGCTCTTGTAGCAATTGGTGGAAGGGGAAAAAACACAATCAAAATATATTGTATGAAAATTTTAATAAAACAAAAGAATTATTTTTTTAACTTTTTTTTCTAAGATTTATTGTAGGAGCCAAAGGGCTCAAGGACACCACAAGAAAACCAAAAGAATCAACTAACCAAGGCTCTCAGGAGCTCACAGAGGCTGCACTGACAATCAGGGAGCCTGTACTGTCTGACCTAGGCCCTCTACATATATGTTATGCTTGTGTAGTTCGATGTTCTTGTGGGACTCCTAACAGTGAGAACAGAGACTATCTCTTACTCTTTTGCCTGCTTTCAGGAGCCTTTTCTTCCTACTCGTTAGCCTCATCCCAATTTAATACGAAGAGATGTGCCTAGTCTTATTGCAACTTGATATGCCATGTTTGGTTGATATCCCTGGAAGGCCTGCCCTTTTCTGAAGGGAAATGGAGGAGGAATGGATTGGGGGGAGGGATGAGAGGAGAGACTTGGAGGAAAAGTAAGAGAGGAAACTGCAGTCAGGATATAATAAATGAGAGAAGAATAGATAGAAAGAAAGAAAGGAAGGAAGGAAGGAAGGAAGGAAGGAAGGAAGAAAAGAGGGAAGGATGGAGAGAGGGAGGGAGGGAGGGGGAAAGAAGCTATTGACCCCATCCTCTGCTACAGGCTGGACAGACTATTCTATAATATTATTTCTGCCATCTCAGTATATGCCGTACATATGATGAGCATTGCACATAGTCAAACTTCAGGAAATCATTTTTAAGGCATACCTGTCTTCCATGGTATGCTGGAACTTTAACAATAAGCCTAGAAGAAACTTTAAAGCACCCACATGTGAATGATTAAGAAGAGAAAACCTGAAGCGTCCCTATGAGATCGCTTAGTGTGTGTCACCATTAGTACAAACAAGAATGGCTTCCTGAGAACGCACATTGATTTTAACAAAACTACCAGATCAGATAGAAAAGAAAGTCAAGCCTGAGATGATCCACTTCACATTCACTCCTAGCAAGAGGTCAAGGACGGGCAAGTAGAAGTGGTTATGGATATCCAGATTATTATGATTCTTGTATCTACTATTCCTGTAGTTACCATGGAGGAACTAAAGGCCTATGATACAGGTTCTCAAATTGGAGTAAGGAAGCCCTGGGTCAGCCAGAGGCATTTGTGGTGGTGCTGTGAAAGGAGAATCCTACAACAAAAAGACCAGAGGCAAGGCAAGGGGGGTTGTGTTAGAGTTCCCTGGAGAAACAGAATCAATAAAAGGATACATACTAAAAGTGGATTTATTAGACTGGCTTGTACAATACTGTCTGGACAGTCCACTAATGGCTGTCTCACACCTGAAAGGCTGAGTATCCAAGAGTTGCTCGGTCCATGAGGGTGGCTGTCTCGGCAGTCTCAACCAGGTACTAGAGTCCTGGAACACTCCTAGGGAGCTCTTGGTCTTTGGAGATCTGAAGAAGCAGATTTTAATATCAGTGAAGGAATGCAGATGTAGCAGCAACAAGATCAGATAAACTTATTGGAAAAGGTTAATACGAGCTGGCGAAGAAGCAAAATTTCCTTCTTTGATCTGGATTGCCACCAGAAGGAGCCACACACGTTTAGGGTCTTCCTACTTCCAATCAAGAAACTCCCTTAGGGGAGGGACCAGCAGCTTCCATTTCAGTTGATCCCAGATCCAATCAAATTGGCATTGAGAACAAGCATCATATGTCAGAAGCCAGTCTAGCCCATTATAGCGGCTTGCTGTGTGACGTTATACAAGAGTGTAGCACTGGAGGGGTGGTGAGGAAGTCAAGCAACACCACACACTCTGCTCTTTAGGAACACAGCAGATTACAAAGGCTCTTCCTATGAAGATCATGGAATCACAGAATCAGGGGGACATTGGACCAATGCCTACCTCGATTTTGATGTGAATTTCTTTTAACAATTTTCTCTGTGGTGCAAGTCATTCAAACAAAGCTACCCTGATTTGCAACGCGTCCCAAGTCCTTTATGCTTTCTACCGTGGCGTCTTGATAAAGAGTAGTTCTTCGCCTTAAAAATGTTAAAAGGAAGGGTGTAACTCAGTGTACACTGCTACCCTGAGTGTGCCAAGCCATGGGTTCAATACCCAGCATTACCAAAAAGAGAATGAACTGAGGCGTCTGGTAAGCCTGTGACAGAGTTGGTGAGCAGGAGTCTGGCACAGACATCTCCAGAAGCTTCCTTTGTATATACACAGCTCTCACGGGTAGGGTTTCCCTGTCACTGTGCTACTTTGACCAAGAGGTGGCAGTAGAAGTGGCCACCTGAAGTTCTCACCTTCACATGAAATACCTTCCATATCAAATCTCTAGATCCTGGTGAGTCTACACCAAGAAGAAAAGCCAAGAGGAGATCCAAGAGTCTAGCTAACAATGGCGCCAACTGACAGTCTGTGAGCGGTTCAACCGAGAGAGTCCAACCAGGAAAGCGTTTAGAGAGCCCCATTCCAATTAATGTGGAGCAGAAGAGAGCTCTCTGGCTTGGCCCAGCCAGTACACAGTTGAATGTTCAGGATTTTTAAGGCAATAAACTTGAAAAATGTTGCTGTTTATGGCAAGTAAAACTGGACCTAGAGGTTGGCCTTGTCTTTCAGTAGTAATTGATTAGGAAGACATCCATGTAAGTCATGGTAGCTATCACACGTTGTTGCTATACATTCAAATGTTTGGTGTGTTATCTTACATCCCTGGAAAGCCATTTTATCTGTGCCTTGACCTTGACTGCTGAAGAATGTGTAAAGTTGTTCTCCAAACACCACCAGCAATCTTTCCCAAAGCTCAAAATCGGTGGTCTACGGGAACAAATATTCAGTGTGGTGGGAAGTCATAGATTTAGCTCTTCTAAGGAATACTTTTGAGTTATGACAACAACATCCTCGGGGATGTAAGGCATGACCTTGTGTCTAAGCCTTACTTCTGCAGCTCTGCCTGCAGAGCCCTGTGCCTTCACACTTGGGCTGCTGCAGTGAGAATTCATCGAATAAGTGATCCTGGATCAAAAATCAGGATCAAGATTGGCAGGACTGGTTTCTGTGTGGGAAATTAAAGATTAATGCATTCTAAAATTAACAGGAAACTGGTCTTAAGGACTTAAATAAATACGAGGGCATTAGACAGGAGGGCTAGATGGACTGGGTGAGAGATGTCTAAGGACCAAGCGCTTCTGATGAATTTTAAACCAGACTTCCCTCAATTAAATGAAACAGCAAATCACAGCTGTACAGACTAAATATCCAGGCCCAAAACCGTCATGTTCCTCATCTGGGATATTAAATCGGGAGTCCCAGATCTGCTATTTGTTGAAAATAAAAGCAGACTACAGATGTGAAAGGAAATACAGAAGTCTGACGGCTCTGCAATTTACACCATTACTTTTCCCTGTAACGATGCCGTTCATCTGGGTCTAGGAAGCAACTGTTGAAAGTTACTTTGTATCCTATGGTGTTATAGAAGGGGCTAGTTGATAAAGCAAGATATCTGAAACAAGTTAGATGATACTTTTAATTGTTTTTATTTTATTCATTAATTTTATAAGTATTGCTCTTTTGCCTGTATGTCTGTTTCTGTGTGTAAACGTGTAACTCGCTGGAACCAGAGTTACAGCCAATTGTGAGTGTCCTATGGGTGCTGGGAATTGAACTGGGTCCTTTGGAAGAGCAGCCAGTACTTTTAACTAGTGAGCCATCTTCCCAGCCCCGTTAGATGACATTTTTAAAGCAATCTCTGAAATCACAATTTTCACAGATTCTTGCTGTGATCAGATCTGAATAAGCAACCAGGAACTCCATTTCTTGACTATTTTTTATTCAAACACTCTATAATGAGACTAGTGAATCTCACAAGTGAAAGACTCAGATTTTCTGACTGAGCCATCTGACACACCCATATGGTGTGACAAGGTATTGATATTTCAACCATATGGCAGAGGGCAGAGGGGAGCGTACATCTCTCCTCAGACTCTAGGAAGTCTTTATGGAAATAACTGTTTCAGATTTGCTCTTAAGGGGAAAGACTTGAGCCTTGAGAAACAAGGGTATTCTGAGAAAACAACCCATACAAAAATGTCATCCAGAAACGGAGTACAAAATGGATTCAGGCCAGGTGGTGGTGGCTCACGCATTAATCCCAGCACCTGGGAGGCAGAGGCAGAGGTGGATCTCTGTGAGTTCAAGACCAGCCTGGTCTACAGAGTGAGTTCCAGGACAGCCAGCCAAGGCTACACAGAGAAACCCACTCATAGCAGGGAGGGAGGAAGAAACAAAAAAAAAAGAAAAAAGAAAGAAAGAAAGAAAGGAAAGAAGAAAGAAAAAAGGAAGAAAAAGAAAGGAAGGAAAGGAGGAAGGAAATGGACTAGAGAAAAGAAGGTAAGAGGAACAGAAGAAAGAAGAGGAAAGGCAGCAAATGGGTGGGAGTGAGGAGGGGCTTAAGATTTGGCATAGCCATCAAGAGCACACACTACTCTTGTAGGGTGGCTTACCACCACTTGTAACTCTTTCTGCAAGAGATCTGATACCCTCTTCTGGTTACTGTGGGCATTGCACTCAGATGCAACAACAACAACAACAACACACACACACACACAAACACACACACACGCATACAGGCAAGCATGGACATACACATGCACATTTACATGCACACACAGACACATACATGAAATTTAAAAATATTTTAATGGGAGGGATGATGTAAATACAGACTTCCAAAGGCCCGAGTAATGGAATCCTTGGAAGATTGTATCTTGATTGATGGGTCATCTACTTCAGAAAATCCTTATTCCAGTCAATATTATGCTATGAATAAGGTTTAAAAGGTATTAAGATTAAGAGTTTGTCTTTGAAGTTTAGTATAATAATGTCGAACAATTTCCCTAAACCATGAAGATAGGCTAGTTCAGTTCCAAAACGTGAAACTACAAGTTTTACTAAGTATGAAAGAAACCAGGACTTCTAATTAAATAAAAGCGAGCTAGAGATGTAAGATGTCCTTTATACAATAGTGCGATAATGTTGGATTATGAATACAGTATTTCAAACACAAAACTGTATTATGAATACAGTAGCAAGACAAGGCTTTTCTTCAAACAAAAATAAAATGAGGGCTGGAGAGATGGCACAGCGGTGAAGAGCACCGACTGCTCTTCCAGAGGTCCTGAGTTCAAATCTCAGCAACCACATGGTGGCTCACAACCATCTGTAATGAGATCTGATGCCCTCCTCTGGTGTGTCTGAAGACAGCGACAGTGTGCTCACATAAAATAAGTAAATAAATAAATAACATAACATAACATAACAGAAAGGGTGGGGAAAATAAATGTGTGAGGGGTTAATGAGGAATCTAAGAAGATGCATCCAAGCATGGACTCATGACTGGGCGGCACCACCAACAGTCGAGGGGCAGCTGTTAATATCATTCCTCATTTTACATTTTTTTAAGCTGTAGATATTTCAGAAAGTAGACGCTAACAAGTTATATTGACATTAAAATCTCATAAAGTACATTTAAGCCAAAGCCTGGCTGTAGGAGCATTAAGAAGACATCGCATTACCTGATGCTTGTGATATGCTGGGGGGAGAGGGGGTGGGTTGTAAGCTAAGGCAGTTACAGATGAGGACGCAGAGGGTAGGGGACACAAGCACATTAGGGAGAGGGGACTGTATAGCTCCTTTGTTGATTGAATGTAGGAGTTGGGGTGGGGTATAGGGAAGAATCAAAACCATTTCCAAATCTCAACTTGATTTATAACTGAAAAGATGCTCGCTCTTAACATGCTAGTCACCCCTGTCACCTCTGCTCAGAACTTCCCAAGTGTCCCCTGGCTCACTGAAATACCTGATGCCTACTCCTAACCTCCCTTCACTCTAACCAGCCACAGGGACACCACGACTAGTCCCCAAACATGCCGAGTTCTGAGGTCTAGAAAGCTCATATTCCTAAGGCATCCTGGGAAAGTTTGACCCTCAGTGTGCAGGTGAAAAGGTAAGGTCCAACCTTTAAACTGTGGAACTAACGGTGGGTCATTAGCGTCATTGCCACCAGAAGGGACTCTTCGGTAGCACTCAAGAGAAAGACCTGTTACAAAAGCCTAGGCCTGGGGTAGAATGTGCTAAAATTTTATGGGGAATTTGGGTCATTTTAGGAAAAAAGTCATAAATAAACATTTTTGTCAAATAAATAAATAAAACTGAGGCTGGGGTTGAGCCCTTGCATTACCTAAACCCAGTCCTATACGCACTCCTGAGTCAGACTCCTCTTCTCCCACACACTTGCATGCAGGATGAGGTCTTCGTCCGAGCTGATGCTTGAGTCATGTCTCTGAACCACCAGCGATGTGAGCTAAACAAGCCTCTCTCTGTTAGAAACACCCGCCATGGGGCTTCTGTCAGAGCGAATACACTCATCGAGGAAAGCTAATGCACTCAGCACGCCTTAAGTTTCCCACTGCTCATCCTCATTGCCTGGACTATTCCTCCCTCAAATATCTGATGACTACCTCCCTCTTTCTCTAAGTCTTAGAGTCAACCCCTCAGTAAATCCTACCTTTACCATTCCTGTTGAGTACCAGCCCCTCCCCATGCCCTATCTCCATTTCCCTACTATATTTCTCATAGTCCCCGTCATATTCCACCAAATTATTCATTCTTGTACATCATGTTTTGTTGCCTTTTAGAGGTTGAGAATACAAGAAGTATGACTTAGAAGGCCAGATAAATAGCTGATTGTTTATCTGAATGTAATTGTAGAGTCAATGAGTAGACAGAGAACAATACTGAAAATGATAGTCTTGTCAACTTAGAATCACTTGAGAATGTCTAGGATAGTTTGATCTGTGGGCATGACTATGGGAGGGGGGGGTCTATCCTGATTACAGGACCTCATCTTCCTGTGAATAGTATCACGTCAGAACTGAAAGAGAGAGCATCGGCATGTGTGTGTTAATGTGTTCTTCTTTGTTCTTTGTTGGGGTTCAGAAGTGACCCAAGAAACCAAAGGAACAACTATCTCAATCAAACAAAGATAGTTGATTGAGCATCTGCCCCAGGACTGACAGATCAGGGCCACAGACCGGACTCAGGGACAGTCTGTGACCCTGGAACCAGATCCTATAGAGTCTTTAAGCCTGAAATCCACAAACATCTGTGCCAAGTTATTCCACCAATCGGGATTTGGGGACAGAGGACTTCCTTAGGTACGTGTCTTTGTTATACATTTTATCCTGTTCACATTGGTTGGGTTATTCAACTATGGCGGGGGACTCGCCTTGGCTAAACATTCATGTCTTAACGTGCCAACCAGGATATTGTTACCCATGTAGATAACTCTTTTCTGCCAAGAAGGATGTCAACTCCCAGGGAGACTTTGGGAACTTAAAATTTTACTTGACCCCTCCTCAAAATGGAAGTTCAGGACCCCAACATAAAGTGGGAAAAAAAATAAAAGCTCATACACAGGTGCAGAGTGGTTGATTCCAGTCCAAGGTTAGTGTGGCTAACTACACAGAGTAGTTATAACTGACCTCACTTGTGATTGGTTTTCAAGAGCACCAAAACACAGAACATAACAGAATATGCTATCAACTCCTGGATGAGAAAGTTGCCCATCAACAATAGTGACAGTGTATGAGAAAGTTTCCTTGTAACAATAATTATAGAGTATGAGAAAGTCTCCTTGTAGCCTAAAATGGCTGACTAGACAGGCAGCAGTTACCCAGACCTTAACACTCTTGGCTGTGAGCATAGTGTGGCCCCTTGTTTCAAGTTCTTGAAAGGAGGGACTGTAACCACCGTTTTGAGCCAAATCAACCCTTTCTCCCATACACTGATTTTCTGAGGATATTTTACCACAGAAACTAGAAAGGAAACTAAGACCTGCAGTAAACAGCTACAAGGAGTGGTCTGGAATGCCACAGAGATTTGTGGAGTTAGGAAGTAGAAGTCATTGGAATGCAGATTTAACCCAGGAGTCCAGATCAAATGTTCCACAGAAGGGTTGGGGATTTAGCTCAGTGGTAGAGCACTTGCCTAACAAGCGCAAGGCCCTGGGTTCGGTCCCCAGCTCCAAAAAAAAAGAAAAAGGAAAAAAAAAATGTTCCACAGAAATCTACGGTCTTCCACTAAGAACTCTGAGTGCAGGTAAAAGAGACCAAGCTATCTTAAACCAAGAAGCTCTTTAGAGCTTCCTTCTCGAAATTTGTAAACTTCAAAAAGGGGTAAAAACAGGAAGAACAGAGTCCTAAGACACATAAAACAGAAATGAGCTCTTAGCATATCCAGTCATGCCAGAATGGTGCTAGAGCAAAACACTGGCCCTCCCAGTGCATGCACCTTCTGCTGTGTGAATTTGCTTCTTCCCCTTCCCCTAGCTTATACAATACACCTGAAGATCTGGAATAAAGTTTTCTAAGTGCCCTTGTCTTCAGTAGAACTGTCCTCTCTGTCCCTGCATTTTACCATGATGTAAAAAGGGATTTCTTCTAAGCAAGGAGACTTGAAGGTTGAGCTGACATATAAATCCCAAACACATTTCACCCATGTGAAGAGTCAAGACAGTGCTAAGTTCAGGAGGCTAAACGTGAGACTCTGGTCCTTGATATGTTGGAGGAGAAGGAAGCATGGGTCAGTGAAGAGCAGTAGAAGGGGCGTGCCGAGCAATGAGGCAAATACGGAAATGAGGCAAAAGAAATAACTTCAAGAGGCAATCATCAATTCCAAATGCCACAGGGAGGTCGAGCAATGTAATGACGGAAACCCGCCATTGTACTCCTTGGTAAGAAAAGTTTTACGGGAACAAATGGACACAGAAATTAGAACTCAGTGACCCAGAAAATGAAAGGAATGTGAAAGAAAATTGCATAAGAAGCCCTTTCAAAAAAATCAATACCTAGAATTTTGTAATCATAGTCCCCAACATTTCTGCTCCTTTTTCAACTGTTTTTCAGAATTGCATACATGATTACTGTATTTACACAATTTCTACTCCTTCCTCTCCCCATCCAGCTCCTTCCTTCTCTAAATTCCTTCTTAGATTTATGGCCTCTGCTTTATTATTGTTTCTGTGTGTGTGTGTGTGTGTGTGTGTGTGTGTGTGCGTGTGTGTGTGTGTGTGTGTGTGTGTGTGTGTGTGTACAACCTACTGATGATATATATAGATAGGTAGGTAGATAGGTAGATAGATAGATAGATAGATAGATAGATAGATAGATAGATAGATAGATATAGATATAGATATAATCTTACTGAGTCCATTTTGTATTGCTAGTATCTAGATATTTAAGGATTTGGGGCTGGTTGCTTGAGATCAGATAATTTATCTAATCTCAAACTCTTATGTAGGGTTTACATCACAGACGTATCCATAAGGGCTGGGCATTCCTCTGTCACTTCCTCTTTTGCCTAGTTGTGCATCTTTGAGGAAGCTTCTGTTAGCTGGAAGGAAAAAAAAAAGTTCCTTTGAGGAGGAGCGATGTAAACAATTACGTATCCATGCAGCAATTCACTTGAATGTAGGGATTTTTATTTGTTTGATTTGATCTGAGTTTAATTTTTTTAACTTGGCATTCAGAATAATGGGTTCCATTACAGAATGTTCAAACATTAATATTGTACATGTTCACCTCTCTAGGACTCCCTCATGAGTATGATTGTTATATAGTGTTAATATTAATGAAAATATGAAACACCTCAAATATCAATAAAGCAGGAGGTTGAGTGAGTACACATCTGTTCAACAGAACACTACAGCCAGTAAAGCAATGTACTAGAAATAAATTTATGTATGTCCAAATCTGCCCACAATACACTGTGGAATGGACACACTTGAAGCCCTACTTGTACTAGAATTTTGGCTTACAATTTTTAATATTAATTAAAATATACAAAGACAGTTTCCATATATGCAGAATATAATTTTAAGATGCCCTTGACTCTAAATAACTGTCCAGCAAATGCTTAGATCATTTCCTTTTATTTGTTGTTTGCTTATATTTGTTTCAGGGAAGGGTTGAAATTCTTTATTTTCTTCGCTTTGGGAATTTCTTGCCTGCCTCCAACGTATTTAGATCCATCATGACTACCTCCTCCCCTCTGCTCCCCACTCCAATAATCCTTGGATACCCACACACACTAACTTCATGCCATTTTTTAAACAACCAACTGAGTCCCATTAGGCATGCTATAGGCACAGGTGGTAGAGCTCTATGAACTGGAGCATGGCTACATGGGCCACACTGTAGAAGAAAACTCACTCTCTGGTCCCCAACAGCCACCTTCTGCCAACAGCACCTCAGCTAGGTGTGGGACCTGGAAATCCCCTCCCTTTTCTATGCTAGAGTATGGGTTGGCTTGATCTGCAGGATAGACCATTTCTTACCCTATCCAGAAGACTCAAAGGTGGCTCACACATTGCTCTGCAGCCAATTCAGGTGGTCTCAAGGAAGGAAATCTCTTCATTTCTTGATCTTAAAACTCACTGAGGGGTTGGGGATTTAGCTCAGTGGTAGAGCTCTTGCCTAGCAAGCGCAAGGCCCTGGGTTCGGTCCCCAGCTCCGAAAAAAAGAAAAAAAAAAAAAAAAAGAAGGTCTTTGGGAGGTAAAGTAAATCATGACATGAATGGAAATAGTGGCCTTATAAGAAAAAGAGAGAAAGACAGACAGACAAGAGACACAGACACAGAGAGACAAACAAAGAGAGACAGAGAGAGCGAGCTATCATCCCTTCCAGCCATTTTACTGTGCATTGACCTTGGACTCTTCTACCTGAAGAACTGTGGGAAATAAATGTTTTCTGTTTATAAAGAACACAGTTGACCACCTTTGATTACAGTAACTGCAACACACTTTAGATGTCTCCTTCCTGACGTCAATTTAACTCCCACGTGCCTAATGCTTATTCTACTTAGATATGTGACGTAGAAAAATAAAACGAGGTCCTCATGGAGCTCCGGGTGACACCAGAGGTATAGCATGGGACAGTAGACTAGGGAATGCCCCATAATGGGAATTATTTTATATAGAAGTCTTAGGAAACAATTGCAGAAGTCAAGCGGTGATCATACAAGGAATAGTACTGGATTCCCGACCTGGGAAAAATGGAAATCCAGTTGCAGAGAATTCCAGGGTGGAAGAAGTCAGTTTACTGGACACTATCCATGAAGGATAAGTTCGAGTGAGAACTATTTCTCTTTCCATGATCCTTATGTGTGCCGTAAGATGAACAGAGGAACTGGCACTATTTGGCACCGTGGCAGCTGGCGCAGGTAGTTGATGGAGGAGTTGGAGTTACAGAAGAGAGCAAGCACCAGAAGTTGGCTAAAGGCGATTTTGTGACTTCTTTTTAGTCACAAACTAAAGGCAACTCTAGACAGGAATGGCCTTGAAAGAGTAGACCCACAACTTGTAGATGGACACCTTTCATATTTCCTTGGAGCTATAGGTATGCCCAGCTTGACTTCCTTGACTGGGGTTCAGGAAAAAGGCCACACATCTGCTGGATCTAATCAGACAATGGCTGTCAGCGGAGCAGCGGGTGCCTGTGGCTCTTTGGCTGGGCAGATTGGCCACCTGCTTGGCTGTTCCAGAGTGGTGGGGATTTGTGGAATGCATGAGAAATGTCTCTTTTTGACCTCAGAGCTGGAGTTCGATGCTGCAGTCAATTACAAAACAGGAAACGGCTTCAAGAAGCGTGCCCAGACGGAGTGGATGTTTGCTTTGACAATGTTGGAGGTGACATCAGCAATGCAGTGATAAGTCCAATGAATCAGAACAGCCACATCGTTCTGTGTGGTCATTTCTCAGTACAATGAAGATGTGCCCTGTCCTCCTCGATTGCCCCCTGCTGGAGAAGCAATCCAGAAAGATAGAAACATCAAGAGAGAGATTTTTGGCATTAAATTATAAAGATAAATTTGAGCCTGGGATTCTACAGCTGAGTCAGTGGTTTAAAGAAGGAAAGATAAAGATCAAGGAGACTGTGGCAAAACGGCTTGGAAAGCATGGGGCTGCATTCCCTCCAGTTCATGATCACAGGAAGCAACGTAGGGAAGCAAATCGTCTGCATTTCGGAAGATTCTTCTCTGTAGTCTTGGTGTATCTTCATCAAGGAGACCCTGCATTCTTCACTTCCCACAAAGATCCTTAAGAGACATTTAAAAAATAATCTTACAGTACAAAAAAGAAAGAAAGAAAAATAAATTAGGAACCCGAATTGCCTGTTTGTATGGATCGCTACTTACATGTCTAAATTGAAAATTCTTTGATTATAGTTTAGAGAAGTCACAATCATCAGTAAATAGATTCCATAAACGTCAAACAGCAGCATTGAATGTGCATATGGAGAGTTTACAGCTGTAATCCCCCTTGCAGATTTGTCTCCCCCTCTTTAAGCGCTACATTAAAAAGCCCTATTACTTACAGCCTGTCTAATTTCCACAAAACCCAGGAGCAGAACTTCCTCCTAATTGTATTTTTTTATTCAACCAATAAAAATGTAAACTAACGTTTTAAATGACCTTGGCAACTGAGAGACTAATTTATGCTTCCCTTAGATCATAAAGCAACAGTGAATTAAAAATCAAGAGGAATAAAAATGCTGATTGCTTTTTTATGCAAAAATGGAATAGCCGAAGTCAAGTTGGAAAAATACTAAAAAAAAAAAATGTGTTTTATATCTACTTGCTTTACTCTAATGAAATCATTTTTGTTAATTATATTTTATACATATGAGTGTTTTGCCTGTGTATGTGCCTGTGCACCATGTGTGTGTCTGGTTCCCACAGAGGCCAGAAGAGGATATCAGATTCTCCTGGGACTATAGTTACATAGAGTTATGAACTACCATATAGTTGCTGGAAATTTAAACCAGGTTCTCTACAAGAGCAGTCCATGTTCTTAACCACTCAGCCGTCTTTCCAGCCCTGGAATTATTTTTTAAGATTGTATTCTCCTCACAAAAACAAAACAAACTAATAAACAAACAAACAAAAAAACCAATGAGCTCCTGCTTGTAGCTATTTTTTTTTTTTGCATGTGCTGTTTCCAAAAGCCAATATGGGTAAGTTAACAAGAAAAGAAATAAAAATGAGAAGCATTTTAATGTTTAGTTCAATTAAGATGACTTTAAAGTGAAGACGCAATGATAAACAGTTTAAGAAAAATCAAAGGACCAGTGTTGAGGTTCAACTAAGTCTCCAGTTCTAAGCACAACCAAGATTGAAGGCTTCCTGTGAATTCCGAGTGCTCTGGATAGCGGCTACTAATTCAGTATAACAAGACTATGCTGTTGGGAGACAGCTCTGTGCACTGCTGTGTCAAGAGAGGTTGCAGTGCGGACGTTGGCATTGTCATATTTGGAGCATCTCCTCTCACAATGATGTGTACAAATTCTTTTCTATCACCTCTGATTGGTTAGTAAGGAGTTGATTCAGCCTATAGCTGGGCAGAAGAAAATAGGGCAGGACTTCCGATCCCAGTAAGTGGGAGTCCCAGCAAAGGGAGAGAAGCTGGGAAGAAGGAAAAAAGAAGACAAAGACCAGGAAGATTCAGAAAGAGCAGATGGCCAAGGGAGCTGGCTCACCAGGGGAGCGGCTGCCTTGAGCAGATCACCAGGGCAGTCGCCACGAGGACACATATGAAACAGAGGGAGTCAGGGCAAGACTCAAATGCATGTAAAGAACCACCTGACTGGAAGTAGGCAGCCATAGAGGGTTAGAATAGGTAAGTATCTGCCCAACATAGTGTCTGCAGTTTGTTAAGAAATGTACTAGGTCTCTGTCATTTGTTCGGGAGCTAAAAACAAGCTAGAGCAAGCATAGACGTGCCCTGTCCTTACTTGGGAGCAAAAGAGGCAAAGAAAAACCCTTGGGATTACATTTACACGACGCCGTTGTAATTGGAAGAAAACACTTTTCTCTCTCAGAGTAGTTCCTTGTGATGTAAATGGCTGTATTCACACAATTCAGTGAGCCTAGACAGCAACCTTCACCGAAAATGTTCAGGAAGATTTCTGTGGGCTCAACACGCTCCTTTACTCCTTGAATGCAGAAGTTGTTCAAACGTGCGTATCTCCCACAAAGGTTTATGGGTTGAAATCTTCACTGCAAACAACTTGGCGGTGTTAGGAGCTGAGGTCTTCGGCTTGAGTTCTCATGAAATGACGTAAAAGGAGGCTCATATGATCTCACCATCTGGCCGTTGATGGTGTCATCTATGGAGCAGGATACAGGGTCTCACCATATACCAAATCGGCTGTGCTTTGGTTCTTGTCTTCCCAGTTCCCAGAACTATGAAAACATCCAGACAATTAAAGCAGACTCTTCAGCTAGAAATGTAATAAAAGCACAACACATAAAATACTGGACAGTGATTTTAGGAACACATACAGGACTTCAAGAACTCAGAAGTTGGTTCTGTTACTGCCCCCAGGTGAGCTTAACTATTTATTTGTGTGTGTGTGTGTGTGTGTGTGTGTGTGTGTGTGTGTGTGTGTACGCGCGCTCGCGAGCACACGCACGCATGCATGCATTCACACACAAGTGTACCCTCACACATGATGCACCTGCACATACATGTGGAAGAGTCACTGCACACATACAAGTCAGAGGATAACATTAAAGAATTAGTTCTCTCACCCATTCAGAGCCTGCCCCACATGTGGCCCATACATATACGGCCACCAAATAGATAAGATGGATGAAGCAAAGAAGTGCAGGCCAACAGGAGCCGGATGTAGATTGCTCCTGAGAGACACAGCCAGAATACAGCAAATACAGAGGCGAATGCCAGCAGCAAACCACTGAACCGAGAATAGCACCCCCGTTGAAGGAATCAGAGAAAGAACTGGAAGAGCTTGAAGGGGCTTGAGACCCCATATGAACAACAATGCCAAGCAACCAGAGCTTCCAGGGACTAAGCCACTACCCAAAGACTATACATGGACTGACCCTGGACTCTGACCTCATAGGTAACAATGAATATCCTAGTAAGAGCACCAGTGGAAGGGGAAGCCCTGGGTTCTGCCAAGACTGAACCCCCAGTGAACGTGATTGTTGGGGGGAGGGCAGTAATGGGGGAGGATGGGGAGGGGAACACCCATAGAGGAGGAGAGGGGGAGGGGCTAGGGGGATGTTGGTCCAGAAACCAGGAAGGGGAATAACAATCGAAATGTAAATAAGAAATACTCAAGTTAATAAAGATGGAAAAAAAAAGAATTAGTTCTCTCTTGACATCTGTGAATTCTAGGAGGGAAGTCAGGTTACTAGGCCGGCACGTAATTCCCCACTATTCTCTGAGCCACCTGTAGACTCATCCCCAGTGCTTCTGACACAATTTCTGTAGCTAACAAGCTCTGCTTCCCTTTGAGATAATATCTTTATTCAATATAAGAAATTCCGGAAAATCTAAAATTTGAAAAACATGTAATATTTTACCACTATTCATGTATTCATGTGTGTGTGTGTTGCAAGAGCTATACATGTATTAAAAGTTAGAACCCCCTGAGATCAATAACATCATGCCAGTTGGGTGTTACTAACAGTCTTTTTCTATATCTTCCTCTACAAGTGCACATAAATAAATAGCATGACTTAACACATGTCTACATAATTGAAATGATACTTTTTCAGACCCAAACATTTTCAAGCTTCATCCAACATTCTTGAATAATGGCTACAAATATCTCACTAGGTGAACAGGTCAAACGTTTAGCTAAAGCTACGATTGCTAAGATTTGGGTGGCTCTGAGGGTTATTCGTTCATTCATTCATTCCATTGACAAAATTTCCTAAAAGGCCAAGAAGATAATTCATGTAAACTATTTAAGTATCAAAATAAATATGCCTATTTTAGATGTAAAGGTTCTTTTGTCCATCTCCCGGCCCCAATATGTCTGGCTTCTAGCCAGACTTCCAAGCATCCCATTACTTAAAGCAGATCGAGAAGCAGAATTAAAGGAAACCGATGTGGCTCTTAGAGGCAGCATGGCACAAGGGACGGTTCTCAGTTGCTCGAGTCTTTATTACTCTCCATAGAGATGTCAAAGACGAGCAGCCCCGCAGTCCTGTACCCCGATCGGCATTCACTGGGGAATTAATCACCAGTCAGATCCAAACATGAACAGGTGACTTTTGAAACCATGATTGAAATTAAGAAGCTCAAGCATCAAGAATCTGCTCAGAGATTCAGAGGGTCCAGTCGAGGCCTCACTGGTTGAATTGGAAGAGACACTGTAGGGTTGGGTTGTGCCTAGGTTCCACACCGTGCTTGTTAAGCAAACCTTGACTTGGGGAGTTATGAGGACTGACAGACAGGGGCATTGTGGGAGGGATATGAGCTGGTCTTGAGGTTATTCTGCATGGGTTATTAAGGAACTAGGCTTAGTCACCAAAGCTGCAGACCACTGGGATGCATTTTGGGTTTTACTGTGTTTGTTTTTTCCCAAGCACTGAAAATAGAGGGGGAAATTTTGCCAAACTTTTGTTTATTTTCTTTATAATATTTACTTACCAGACTAATATGATCTTCACTATCAAGTAAAATAAAATAAAATAGAAAATTGTGGGATATGGGTGGGGAAATCTGGGTCTGTAGACGAGTGTTTCTTGCTTGCATGCCTGTAATGGTTTGTATATGCTTGTCCCAGGAAATGGCACTATTAGGAAGTGTGGCCTTATTGGAGTGGGTGTGACCTTGTAGGAATAGGCGTGTCACTGTGGGTGTGGGATATAAGACCTTCACCCTAATTGCAAGGAAGCCAATCTTTTCCTGTTTGCCTTCAGAACAAGATGTAGAACTCTCAGCATCTCCTGCACCATGCCTGCCTGGATGCTGCCATGTTTCTGCCTTGATGATAATGGACTGAACCTCTGAACCTGTAAGCCAGCCCCAATTAAATGTTGTCCTTGTAAGAGTTGTCTTAGTCACGGTATCTGTTCACGGCAGTAAAACCCTAATTAAGACAATGCCCTAAGTCGAATCCCCAGGAAGGAATGGAGGGAGGGAGAAGGTAGGGAAGAGAGCACAAGAAAAGTGTGGGCAGTGATAAGTGTAAGTTCTACTTCATGGTGAAGGGGTATATGCAGGTACAAAGACTCACCAATACCTGCACCAATATCTGACAGACTGAGGTGCATCTGGTGTGCAGTTATTTATCAACGCGCCTCAGTAAACCTGAAATACGAAGAATACATGAACAGTATCAGTTCCAACGTTTAAAACAATGAAAGGGAAAGAACTGTTCAGATCAATGATGCTGATGATAGAACACCCAGGTATCAGTGGGCGGGAAGAGTAAGAGTAAATGCCTGTTTAATTAGGGGGAAACGGGTTAGCACCGCTGCTCTAAAATACAATCGATGTTGAAACAGGACTTTCCTATACATGCCATAGATTGCAGTGTTGTTATGGTGTTTGAAAATCACTCCTTCCTCCTCTCCTCAGGGCTGAGTCATTTGTTTTCTGCCTCTGCCCAGCCATAAATCATCATGTATTAACTCGGTGCAATGAGCCCAGTTCTGCCCACCCCATTGATATTCATTTATGTACACAATCGGTGCAAAGGCATGGAAATGAGCTATAGGCCTTTCACTTCTTATGTTTGCTTATTAATTAGATTGGGACTTGGGGAACGGGGATAAAGGCATTCAAAAGCTGTGTTTTCCTTTGACTGAAAGAACAGCTGTTGAAAAAATTAATAAATGATAAGGTAAATGTAACTAACTGGAAGAAAAGAACAGCCCTGTGGGCCGGGAAAGTATCTGAATAAGCTAAGCTGTGCTAAAATACGCGTGTACGGGCTAGAGACGATGAGCAGGCACAATTACTGAATAGCTGACTTCTTTCTCCTGAAACGTCAGCTTCTTCCGTGTTTACTCAGTCACTGGCAGGTTCCCTACGATGCTAGTTACCGATCTCTGATCTCTGGTTTTAATCCCAATCAATTCTTGCTTCAAATGTCCATCTCCATAGCACCTACATGGACTCATTAGGTCGTGTGTGTGTGTGTGTGTGTGTGTGTGTGTGTGTGTGTGTGTGTGATGAGTGACAATGATAATATGTGGGAAACGATGTATTATACATTTAACAGTAATAATTAAAAGAAGATGTCATGAAGTTGAGAGGCATTGAGGACACAGAATAAATTATATAGAAACAATTAAAGGAAAAAAAGAGGCCTTGAATTTTAAAGAGAGGGAGTAGGGTTATGCTTGGAAGGGTTTGGAAGAAAGAAAGAAAGAAAGAGAGAGAGAGAGAAAGAAAGAAAGAAAGAAAGAAAGAAAGAAAGAAAGAAAGAAAGAAAGAAAGAAAGAACAAGAGAAAGAAAGAAAGAACAAGAGAAAGAAAGAAAGAAAGAAAGAAAGAAAGAAAGAAAGGAAGGAAGGAAGGAAGAAAGAAAAAGTGAAAGAGGGGAAATAATGTAATAATACTTTCAATTGTTAATTACTTGTTTTAAAGCCAGATATGTCTATAATCCCAATGCTGGAACAAGATGGAAATGCAGCTTTTGGGGGATTGGTGCTCCCTCAATATAGTCAAAACAGCAAGGTCCATGTTCAGTGAGAAACCATCTCAGATGGATGGATGGATGGATGGATGGATGGATGGATGGATGGATGGAGATAGAGATAGAGCAATGGAGGAAGATATTCAACACCATCGTCTAGCCTCCACACATGCAGACACGGGCAAATACACACACTCACAAACAGCACACACACACACACACACATTTGCTCACCACATATAACCCATAGGCACTCCCTGGAAACCCTCTGTTCATGTTGGCCAGAAAATCAGGTAGATGATCTTCACTCTCTCCAGTCCTCCAATTCCAATCCCTCAGTCTTACCCCTAGCTCTGTAGCAGGCCATCTGCTGTAGCCTTCTCTCCTTCACTGGTCCTATTGTCAGATCAAGCAGAACTTTTCCTACAGAACTCCACCATTACCCCATCCCTCTGTGTCTGCTGCCAATTCCTGCAGGCACTCGCTGGAAACCTGCCAGCCACACTAACCAAGGAATCAGGTAGGAGATCTTATTTCTCCTTCCTGTCCCTCAATTCCAACCCCCTCCCCTACCTTGGCCTCTTCTTTCTCTCGGCCCCCATTCCCAGGGAATTAAGCAGATCCTGGTAACAGACCCAGCTTTCTTCCTTCCTGTGGACCCCCTCACACACACCTTCAAGCCATCCCCAGTCCTTTGTGTCAGCTCCCAATACCTAGAAACACTTTCTACCCAGGACCCCCAAAGGCTACACATGGCAGGATCTCAGAAGCATTCCTAATCAGGCAACCCACGGCATCACACTCTCCTAAGAACCAGAAGCAGCAACCAAGACCAAGGAATGGAGCACCTACCCAACACAAGAGCAGGTATCAGCAGCTAGAATTACAACCATCCCAAACCCAGATACCTAGCTACCGATGTAAAAATATAATCGATAGGCTATGGCAAGATGATGGACAAAGAGAAGAAGAAGAAAGAAAGAAAGCATCTTGGACCTGTCTAAGTATATTGACAAGACCATCCACATGAAGTTCTAGGATGACTGGGAACCCAGAGGGATCCTGAGAGAGTTTGACCCACTGAGCAACCTGGCACTGGACGGAACCACTGAGCTCGTGCAAGACCCCAACGACCAGTACAAGCTGATAGAGGGCACACAGCAGATGGAGCCATGGCACCTCAATGCTGTTCATCTGCCTGTCTGACAGCATGGAGGCCATCCCCAACCCCTTTGTGTAGCAGCAGAACATTTAGCAGCTGATGGAGGGCAACCTGGCCCCAGGCCTCCTCCATGACGAAAACTTCTGTTCAGTCTTGTTTTAGTTTTGTTTTGTTTTTAGTAAAATTCCTCACTTAAGAAAAAAATATAAGGGGTTGGAGATTTAGCTCAGCGGTAGAGCGCTTGCCTAGCAAGCACAAGGCCCTGGGTTCGGTCCCCAGCTCCGAAAAAAAAAAAAAAAGAAAAAGAAAAAGAAAAAAATATAATCAGTAACAGTCAGGATAATATGTCTCCACTAAAGCCTAACAACTCTACTACAGTGACACTGAGAAATACGGTATAGCTAAAACACAAGACAAGGACTTTAAAAAAGCCTATTATGATACTCTCGACGTTCTTAAAAGAGATAGAAAAAAATCCATTCATAAAATCTAGAAAAACATAAACAGTGGATGGAATGGAAAAAAAAAGAAAAGAAAAAGATTCTGTAGTCCCTGAGCAGCGCCCCACAAGATCTACGTGGCAACCCCTCCTTCCAACCCAATACTGCCACAGGAGCTGTCCATGGTGGCCGTGCTTCCTTTCCCACCTCAGCCTGCAGACTGTCATGAGGTACTGTCACAGGAGTTGTCCACAGTGGCAGCGCCTTCTTTCCTGCCTCAGCCTATGGCCTTCAGGAAATACCACCGTAGGAGCTGTCCCATAAGGAGCTTGTCTACAGTGTCAACACCTCCTCTCCAGCCACCCCAGGCAGCTCAGCAGTGATGGTGCCTCAGTCAAAGCAGCCTGCAGCTAGAAAGGTCTTCTCATCTTAACCCATGGGCCAGATGCACAAAAAGGGTGGGGGTGGGGAAAAAACACACCAATCCTTGAGGAAAATCCACCAATCCCTCAGATTCCCACAGGAAAAAAATCCTGAGCACAAAACCCCACCAATCCAATCCCTGAGCTCCCCAAGCTCAGGACTTAAAATCCCACCAATCCTCACTCTAGAAATCTCTGCCCTGAACTCCCCCCCTTAAGAAATCCTATATAAGCCTTGCCCTTTGTCCAATTCCCTGCTGTCCACTTGTGGGAGCAGAGACAATCACCCCTGGATTTGTCCCTCCAACCTCTGAACCCTCCAATAAAACTCTTTTAAGAGATTTGCTGGCTTGTGGAAGAAGCCAAGAAGCAATGAAGGCAAGAAGGGAAGAAGTAAAGAAGTGGAGCTACTCAGATGGTGGAGCACGTGGAGGAGAAAGGAGGAGAGAGAGGGGGAGGAAGGGGAGGGGAGGGATGGAGAGAGAGAAGCAGGGGGAGAGAGGGAGAGAGGAAGAGGGAGGAAGGGAGAAAAGAAGGGGAGGGAGAGGGGGAGGAGGAGGGGGGAAAGCAGGAGAGGAAGTGACTCTGATATGTGCCTGGAATACCAGCACTTGGAATGTGGATCATGAACTCAAAGCTGGACTCTGTTAATAGCAAGGTCAAGGTCAACCAGGACCACATGAGACCCAGTCTCAGAAAAGAAGATAACAATGAGGTGGAAAAGGAAGAGCGGGAGGAGGAGAACAGAAAAAGCAGGAAGGGTTGGAGGAGGGGGAGGGAGAAGAGAACTGTGCTCCGCCCCCCTTGAAGGGAACAATCTACATCCATTGGCTGAGGTTTGGAAGTAAAGACAGCACTAGTTATGCCTCCATTTCCCTGCTCTCCTGGTAAGATCCCCAACCAGCCCTTCATCACCGGCTCTAGCACTGTCATCTATATTGAAGTTGCTCACAGTGACCACCCGGTGTCAAAAGCCCCATCTTTGACTTCTCCCCTAATGGTTCCACAGTCAACTCTGAGACCCTGTAAGTTCAACCATTAGCTATCCAGCTCTTTCTGTTAGCATTACATTCCTTCTAGAATCTTCTACTAAGGAAATATTCTTGTTGTTCTTCTCCCTGGTCTCATGTCTGACCTTATCTATCCCAAAAGGAATTTATTTTGATCAACACCCTGCTGTCTCCTGTCTGTCCTTCTTACTCAACGCCAATAAATTTTTCCTTAGACACAATGTAGGAGTGATGAGAACTCCAGGCCTTATTTGAACACGTTCCCAGGAGTGAGTTCTCTCCCTTGTAGTTCTCACCAATGTCTGATTACCTCTGGTTTCCATTGCCTTCCTGCTGCTACTGCTGATTCCTGGACCCCCATCTGGTGACTGAGAAGCACCTCCCACCTGCTGCTGGGAGCCCAAAGTGACATTAAGTTTCTGACCATTGGTCATGCCAAGTTTAATACCCGCGGCACAGTAAGTGATGAATGTCTTGAGATGCTTTATAGGCAATCCAGGAGTTGTATAGAAGTTCTTTAAAATGTAGAGACAAAGCAAAATGATACTTGTCCCCACACCATCCAATTTAACTCCCCTCTAGCATAAAATTGTTACATATAAAGTTCTGTGCGGTATGAAAAATTCATTTCCTCACTCATGAGAGACTCTTCTATTTTGTGGAGAGGCTTATACATCACCAGTGTCTTCATGGAAGGAGCTCGAAAGGGCATTAACTGTTGGAAGAAATACCAAGTGTTCATTTGTGCTGAAACATACCAAATCTAGTCCATCTAGAGCTTATTAAAACAATGACTCCTGCAACGGCTAGTCTCACTCAACTTGACTTGAACTAGAGTTATCTGAAAGGAGAGAAACTTGATTAAGAAAAAGCTGCCAGAAGATCCAGCTATGTGGCATTTTCTTAATTAGCTATTGATGGAGGAGGGTCCAGCCCACTGTAGTTGGTTCTATCTCTGGGCCGGAGGTCCTGGGTTCTATAAGAAAGCAGACTAAAAGCAAGCCATGAGGAGCAAGCCAGTAAGCAGCACCCTTCCATGGCCTCTGCATCAGCTCTTGCCCCAGGTTCCAGCCCCGTTTGAGTTCCTGTCATGACTCCCTTTGATGATGAACAGTGATATGGAAGTGTAAGGTGTATAAACCCTTTCCTCCCCCACTTGCTTTTGGTTATCATATTTCATGGCAGCAATAGTAACCCTAAGACAACTCCTGAAGACCACGGTGATGCATGTCTACAGTCCCAGCATCTCAGAAGCTGACAGAACACCATCGCTCACATGGTGAGGTCAGCTAGTCTAACAGGCCTAGCTACAAAACAAGACACTATCTCAAAGACATCAAACCAAGGCTGTGCCATCCACTGGCACTGGTCAGAGAAGCTTCTTTTGGTAGTGGTCATGGCAATAACAAAGACTCATTACTAGTCAAAGTGACGAGAATTAGTGACTGTTGTGTTCTGGGCATCTATATCATGCCTCTGCAGCTCAGGGAACACCGAGGAATAAGGGGCAGAGAAAAAGGCAAGAGTTAGAGGAATGGAGGGTGACATATGGAACACTGGCTGGCCCATGGGAAGGACTGCCACTGTGCTCCAACTCACAGCAGCTCTGGCTGTCTGCACAATGTCTGTGCAAGACGGAGCAGGTCAATATTGTGTTGGAGGAACAAGAGGCTTGTGGAGTGTCATCCCCTGACTCATTGGGTCACCAGAAAAAAAGACGCAAAAGGAGAAGAGGGGCTGGTTGCAAAAATGAATGAGGTTGATGGTAGTGGGAGGGGACAGGAAAGGGTAAAAAGGAATGGCTGAAATACATTATGTGAATGTATCAATTTGTTCTAAATGAGTGTCATTATTAAGTATAGTGAATATGTGCTATTAAGAAGCATTTTATTATTATTAATCATTTTATTCATTTATATTTCAAATTTTATCCCCCTTCCTGGCTACCTCCCTCCTCTCCCACTTCCTCTTTGCCTCTATGAGGGTGCTCCTCCACCCACTCACCCACTCCCACCTCACCACTCTAGCATCCCCCCTACGCTGGGGCATCAAGCTTCTACAGGACCAAGGAACTCCCCTCCCATTGATGATATCTATGGCTATCCTCTACTACATATGTATCTGGAGCCATGGATCCCTCCATGTATATACTCTTTGGTTGGTGGTTTAGTCTCTGGGAGCTCTGAGTGGTCCATTAATTGATACTGTTCTTCCTATGGGGTTGCAGTCCCCTTCAGCTCCTTCAGTCCTTCCTCTAGCTTTTCCCTTGGGGTCCCTGGGTTCAGTCCAATGGTTGTCTGTGAGTATCTGCATCTGTATTGGTCAGGTGCTGATAGAACCTCTCAGGGAACAGCCGTAACAGACCCCTGTCAGCAAGTGCTTGGCATCAGCAATAGTGTCAGGGTTTGGTGTCTGCAGATGAGATGGATCTCTAGGTGGGGACATCTCTGGGCGGCCTTTTCTTTGAGAAGCATTTTTAAAGGGTTGTGACTGGAATTCATTGGCAGAGCACTTACCCAACATGTACAAAGCTCTACCTTCAATCCCCAGCAAAAACATAACAAATGAGTTCTCCTCATCAACCTAATCATCAACCAATCATTTATTGATTGGTTCCTTGAAAAAATATTTCTTGCTGTATACAAAATACTCAGCCATCCCTGTAATATTGGGGGGGTGGAGCAGGGTCTCACTGTGCATCCCTGACTGGCCTAGAACTCACAGAGTCTTGCCTGCCCACTCCCCATCTCCCAGTGCTCAAAGGTGCGGTCACCCTGGCCAGCCTTGTCGCAGGTCTTGCTTCACTTGCACCAACACAACTTTCCACTCTTATAATTATTTTCTAATTTTCTCAGTGAATATGTATTACTGCCACTAAAATAAGAAGACCATCCAGGCAGTGTGCATGGTGCACCCCTGTGACCCCAGCACTTGGGAGATGGAGCTAAGCAGGATCAGGAGTTCAAGGCCAGCCTCCCCCACCTTAGTCCACATGAGACCTTGTCTCAAAGGAGAGAGTCAAAGGGGGAATGAAATAAAAAACAAGTAATTCAATGCATAATTGTACTTTCCTCCAAACATCACCATGTATAAAAACAAGCAGTGTTTTAAACTGTATATAACTTACATCTTCAGATTTAAGAATGAAATGAACTTACTAACATATGCTATTCTGTATTTCACATTTTCATTAAAGTCAGTTTTTAAAATTACTGACATAAAGGGCATCAAAACTTTAAGGTTCTGGCCAGTTGAGGTGGCTCAGCAGGGCTTGCTGCCAAGCCTCATGGCCTGGATTTGATCCTAGGGAGGGACCTACATGGTAGGAGCGAACAGATTCCTGCAAGTTGGCCTCTGACCTACACACCTACACACACACACACACACACACACACAGAGAGAGAGAGAGAGAGAGAGAGAGAGAGAGAGAGAGAGAGCGAGCAATTTAAAAATTAAGATTTGATGCAAATTGCCAGCATTAGATGCCTATGTTTCATTAGTAAATGTCGTAGTATTATGAGCTCAAAGTTAAGGATAAGGTTTGGGGGGAGTGTAGTGAGCTGGTTTAAGACGAGGTATTACTAATAGCTTCGGCTGGCTGAAAACTCATAGAGTTCCATCTACTTCCCAAGTGCTGAGATGAAAAGTGAGCACCACCATGCCCAGACAGGGTTAAGTAAAGTTTAAAGACCAGAGGAAGAATCGCTTGTAAACTCAATGCTTTAGGTATCTTGATTCCCTGCTTTAACACTTCTCTTTGAAGCGTCAGGAGATGCTGAATCTACATCCTCAAATGCACTAAGCTAAGAAGTCACAGGTGTCAATCCACCTGGAAACCAAGCTCTGCAGTTTCAAGTCCAGAGAAAACAGGCAAACACAAGTGTGAAACCAGTGGTGCTAGCACGGTCAGAGGGAGGGCACCGAGGTGTGGGAGCCGTTACAGGTGAAAGCAAGGAGCCCAGCAAAGGGAAGGTGAGCCATGGTCTCCATGGAGGGGAGGCTTAACCAATCAGTACACATTGAATAGAACAATTTGCCTCTCAGAAATGTCACACAACTGTCTCTGTCTCTCTGTCCCTCTGTCTATCTCTGTCTCTGTCTGTCTCTGTCTGTCTCTCTGTCTCTCTCTCTCTGTGTCTCTCTCTGTCTCTCTCTCTGCCTCTCTCTCTGTCTCTGTCTCTCTCTGTCTCTCTGTCTCTGTCTCTCTCTGTCTCTGTCTCTCTGTCTCTGTCTCTCTCTCTGTCTCTCTGTCTCTGTCTCTCTCTGTCTCTCTCTCTCTCTCACAGCTTTGTGCTTCTGAAATGGTTCCTTTCCATGCTGAACTTAAATGATAGTTTTAACTCGGTTCAGCTGAGGGAAGCCCGACAGGATAATCTGTCTTTCTTGTTTTCTAGGCAAGCTATGAATGACCTTTCAAATGTGTGTTACTGACTGTGATTACACACTCTCCCCGACATTTATGACTGCAGTTTCTCACGCATGTACTTGACCATTGCAATGCTTAATCACCAAGAAATAGTAAGAAAGAGGCTCAAAGTTAATACTTAGTGGACTTGTTCCATGTTTTTATGAAACTCAGTAGTCGAATAGATTAGCAGAAGGTCCGTTGCGATGTGCCACTCTTCTGAGAGCACGCATCCCACGTTAGAATGGCTTCGGCTCACACAGAGGAACCATGTGCAGTTTCTAATTTGGTCAGTGGTGCCCTAACTCGTTTTTAAAAGGCGCATCTTCCATTTAATAACTTCCACTCTCGAAATTAAAATGTTTACTTGTGGGGCTTTAAGCCTACCTCTAATGGTTGTGTTCACCCCTAGTGAGAGAGAAAGATCCATGACTGACATCTCAGTAACTACTATCCAATAAGTACTTCAAAATATTCTCTCTCTCTCTCTCCATCTGTTTTCTCTGTCTCTCTCTCCCTCTCTCTTTCTCTCCATCTTTCTTCCTCTGTCTCTGTCTCTCTGTCTCTCTCCATCTCTCTTCCTCTGTCTCTCTCTGTCTCTCTCTGTGTCTCTCTCTGTCTCTCTTTGTCTCTCTCTGTCTGTCTCTGTCTCTCTCTGTCTCTGTCTCTCTGACTGTCTCTGTCTCTCTGTCTCTGTCTCTCTGTCTCTGTCTCTCTGTCTCTGTCTCTCTCTGTCTGTCTCTGTCTCTCTGACTGTCTCTGTCTCTCTGTCTCTCTCTGTCTCTGTCTGTCTCTGTGTCTGTCTCTCTCTGTCTCTGTCTCTCTCTGTCTCTGTCTCTCTGACTGTCTCTGTCTCTCTGTCTCTCTCTGTCTCTGTCTGTCTCTGTCTGTGTTTGTCTCTGTCTGTGTCTGTCTCTCTCTGTCTCTGTCTCTTGTGTCTGTGCCTGTGTCTGTCTGTCTGTCTCTGTGTGTGTGTATGTGTGTGTGTGTGTGTGTGTGTGTGTGTGTGTGTTCACATGTGCATGCAGATGTCAGAAGACAACATGCAAGAGTCAGTTCTCTCCTTCCACCATGTGGGTCTTGGGGATCGAACTTAGGACACCCAGCTTGGTGGCAAGTGCCTTTACCCACTGAGCCATCTTGCTACCCCCAGTGTTTGCTTTTTCAATTAGCGTGGACTCAATTACAATAAATATCCAGGACACTCATTTCAGCATGGCCATAACTATTTCTGGGAAGGCATTAATCTGCATATCCTGAAGGCTAAATGTCACATTTACCGTAAGAAAAGGTTTTCAACTTTTTGTCATTTGTTTCTTCTAATTAATTCTAACTAATGTTTTACCTAATTTCTAATTATTATTCCTCCTCTGCTCTGTTCATGATAATAAAAAATGTGAAAATCCCAGTCCTTGGAGGCATTGCAGGTATGGCTGCAGGGTCAGTAGGTGGCAGAGAGGAGAGAGGCTATGCCTGTACTCAACATTCTGACCTTCAAACATCTAAATGATTTGCAGCCAAATATCCCCTGAATAAAAGAGACCTTGAGATGGTCACCAGTCAGGTGTCATGAGGCACCAGTCAGGCTGTTAGGGAGCCAACCTGATATGACCACCAGTCCAGCGCTGCACAGATCTACAGGGGCAGACTATGCCCAAGATGACCCTGCTTGGTCCCATAATGCACTAAGGGGCAGAGCACCCCTGAGACCACTCCTGAGAGGACCCCAGACACTCTGAGACCTCGGGTGCCAGTGAGTAAGAGGTGGAGAAATAGAAGAGAAAGAGAAACAGAAGGACGTGGGCACAACAAAGAGAGGCAGATCTGGAGACCTGAGGATAGTAAGGAACAGCCTGGTATGAGTAGCCAGTGATCCCATCTGGGACCACAGTAGGGTCCCTGGCCTTTGCAGCCAATGGGGGCCAGATCTGAGTCCAAGTCCCCTATAGGAGCAGGGCACTGTTACCACCAAAGTCTAGGGCAATGTTCCTAGTCTGGGCTGCCACCCAGGTACACATTAATGTCTGAGGGCTGTGCAGAACTGGCCCCACCCCTCACATGGGCATCATGGGAGAGCTAGCCCTAGGAGCAGAAGAGCAGAAGAGCTTATCCCTACCCCTAGCCAGCTGGAGTACTCAACTCAGGGGAGCAGCCACACACACTGGGAGTTGAGGGTGAGCTGGCCCCAAGGACAGTGAGCATAGGAGAGCTGGCCCTTCCCTTCACTGCCTTCAGCACTTGAGAGGGCAGGACTACATCTCACCTGGGCAGCAGAGCAGTGCTGACCCTGGTAGCAAGATCATAGGCAATCTGGCCCTGAGGGCATGAGCCTGGGAGAGCTGCTGCTGCCACCTATCTGCTGTGCAGGGACACGGGCAAAGGAGAGATGAACCCCCACACAGTCTCACCCCTTGCCACCTACAGCAGGCAGGTCAGCTGGCCTAGAGATCATCACAGTGGGAGATCTGGTCCTGTGCCTCACCTGCTGCAGCTCCCCAGAGAGTGGGTCCTGCACCTCACCTGGGCAGCACAGTAGAGCTAGCACTGGATAGGGCAGGAGGGTTGTGGGTGAGCTGTCCCCAAGAGTGTGAGTGTCGGAGAGCTGGCCCTGCCTTTTGTCTGCCAAGTGGCAAGATGGGCAAGGGAGAGGTGCCCTCCCCCTCCCCTCATCCCTTGTCACCTACAGCAGGTGGGAGAGATGGCCCTGCCCCTCACCTGCTGCAGCATGTAGGAGAGAGCCCTGCACCTTGCTGGCCCTGGATATGGGGGTTGCATGTTAGCCTGTGCTGAAGGCATAAGTATGAGAGAGTCGGCTTTGCCTCTTGTCTACTGGGAGGTGGCACAGAAGAGGGAAAGAAGATGCCCTTTTCCCATCTCTCATTCCTTGTCATCTATGGCAGACAGGAGAGCTGGCCCTGGGGTCATGAGAATGGGAGAACCGGCCATACCCCTCACCAGCTGCCATACTTGGGAGAACAGTCCCTGCACCTCACCTGGGCAGCACGGTAGAGCTGGCCCTGGTTGTAAGTTGTGGGTGAGCCTGCCCGACCTAGTACCAAGCCAGTGAGTCGTGGAAATGAGCATTTCAATCAAAGAAGTGTGTACAAAAGGGTATACTGTGGGACACACTGTGACACACTACAGCTTCCACAGTGAGAGTCTTCTCTCTGTTGTGTCTCGGGTTGCCAGGGTGGAGGGTGGTTATGAGAAGAGGAGGAAATGAGTGGGATTGAGGTGCATGATGAGAAACTCACAAAGAACCAATAAAAAGTCTTTCCAAAAACTTTTAAAAATGTGAAAAACATAATGCCTACTTTTACATAATGTATTACATAAGTATCCTGCAGGACAAAAACAATTACAAAGTATCAACTGAAAGTAACTCGCATTTTTAATTATTATTAATTTAATTTATCTTTGGATGCTTTGCCTGCATGTATGTGTATCTGTGTACCATGTGTGGTATGTGTGCCTGGTGCCTGAGGAGGTCAGAAGAGGGTGTTTGATCCCTGAAACTGGAGACACGGGGAGCAGTTAGCTGCCATGTGGGTGCTCGGCTTTGAACCCCGATCTCTGAGACAGCAGCCAGTGTTTTATCTACTAAGTCATCTTCCAGCCCCACCAGCACAGACACCTTCTGCCCCCCCATGCCCACATCTGTTCAGCCAACCCCTCTCTACCCCTGTTGTACATTCAATAGTTTCTTCAAATATATTAGTCATTTTAAAAAATTGTTTGCCCACATGGTCTTGGTATGAACTTGTTCAATGAATATTAACTTCGGTGATTTTATTTTTCATTGACAGAACTTCATTTTCAACCCTATTCTTTTTCATGTCTTTCGCCTCACTTGAAAACTATTCTTTTTGTCAAATCGTTCCAATTCGGAAGGACTTAACATAAATTCATTATTTTGGCTGATTTCTTCCTCTTGAGCTATCTTTATTTTTAAGTGACAAGGGATAATGTTATATGTATAAAGTATAACATAAGTTACTGGTAAATGTATTCCCCATAGAAAAATTAAAAATTAGGCATGGTGTAACCACTTTTGAGCCCAGCCTGCTCTATGCAGTGAGTTCTAGACCAGCCCCACAGAGCTGCACGGTATGATCCTGTCTCAAAACAGCCATGACAAAATGGTGCATTTTTTTTTTCTTCAACAATGTCTGGTTATTTATTCTACAATCTCCCATATGTGGATTTATGAGGAAACATTTTGTTTCTAAACTCAAGAGGGAATCAAATTTCTCGTGGCTGACTCCCCATGCCTACCTCTTTCCATGCCCTGGATAAGAAGCAGATTTTCCACAAGCTTGCTTAGAGAAAGTGGGCAGATTGCTTCTCTCCTCACAGCCAGGGCAGCATGCCAAGCTAGGCGCTCATTCATTCGCATCTCTTCAGTCCAAGCTGCTCTGTGTCATAGGCCCTGATGACCCCTGGACATCCTCTGTGGGTTTTGGTTTCTCTTGGCTACACTTTTGATTTTTCATTTTCCTCTGTTCCTTAGTAATTCCTGTCTTTTGGGTTCATTTCCATAGCTCTAAGACGATCCACCTCTACGTGTAGCAAGACTGTCACCTTGCTGGAAGTCCAAGTTTCTTCTTGAGAAGGCTGTGTGTATGTACTTTCCTGTGACAGCTGATGTGTTTGGTCTGGTTTATGTCAGGAATGGCAGCGTCTACTTTCCTCGGCGGCATTCCCTTGAATTCTCCTTCACCTCGTGCACCTTCAGCATGTGCAAAAGGAAACTGCTACAAAACCTGGAATCTTCAATTCAGTCATGGTGAAATTTATCATTGAGGTATATAAGTAGACATATTAATAAAATCTTTAGGAAGGCTAGCTATGAACCAGTGGGGTGGCCCAGCCTACCATGCAGCCTTGATGACCTGAGTTCAACCCCCCAGGTCCTATGGTAGAAGGAAAGAACCAATTCTCACATATCTGACAGATATATACAAAGTGTGGTACATATATGCCCACACTCTCACATACAACACACACACACACACACACACACACACACACACACACACACACTAAAGAATTTTCAAAAGAAATGTACTATTCTTCTAAATGGGCACCATGTAAGACTCACTTCTAATGGCATGTCATGATGCCCATAGATTAAAGTATCTCTCGGGGCTGGAGAGATGACTCAGTGGTTAAGAGCACTGACTGCCCTTCCAGAGGTCCTGAGTTCAATTCCCAGCAACCACATGGTGGCTCACAACCATCTGTAAAGGGATCTGATGCCCTGTTCTGTACCCACATATATGAAATAAATAAGTAAATTTCTAAAAAAAAAAGTATCTCTCAATCTTCAGGAGAGAAAAATGCTATTTACAGGAGATGGTGATGGACACTGAGAGACTGAGGTGCATAGAATAAGAAACTTGCAGAGGGGCTGGAGAGATGGCTCAGCGGTTAAGAGCACTGACTGCTCTTCCAGAGGTCCTGAGTTCAATTCCCAGCAACCACATGGTAGCTCAAAGACCATCCCTAATGGGATCCAATGCCCTCTTCTGGGGTGTCTAAAAATAGCTACAGTGTGCCCATATAAACAAAATAAATCTTTTTTTTTTAAAGAGACTTGCAGAATGCCCAGTCCACACTCCTCCCTCCGAAGGCTCAGGGATCATTTCAAGGAGGGCGGGAGTGGAAAGATCCTAAAAACTCGAGGCTGCAGTGACTCCAAGGAAAGACTGTCTTCTGGACACAGCAGGACAGCTGCACATAGGAACTCACAGTGGCTGTGACAACACCACAACATCACCTGTATAAACCTGAACAAACCCAGCCGGGAGAGGGCATTCGGGCACAGAGCTCCACCTGTAACCATGGAGATTCTCACAATACTTAGCTGCTGGGAGAAGATGGTATATCGACTGTGCTCCAGAGGAAAGTCATACATCAAAAAAAAATAAATAAAATATATATATATATATATATATTTGGGGAGCACAAATTGGCCTTGATGGGAGAACAAAAGACACCAGTTCGATGGAAGGGAAGGTGGGGTGAACCTGGAAAGAGTTGGGGGGAAGCAACATACTGAAACGACATATGAAACTCTCAAAGAACCAACTTTGAAAAGAACCTGTTCTTTAGAACATTTCAGAGAGCCATAAACAATTGATTTGTTGGGTTAAAAGGTCTGACATGTGAATGGCAGCTTCACCCTTTGGTTTGCCGGCTTAGGGGGTTGTTGTTGATTGGTTTTAGTTTCTTAAGACTCGACCTTTCTATTTTATTCCTCTCTGGCCTTAGAAGTCGCTGATGAGCAGGCAGGCCTCAGACTTTCACCTGTCTCCCAAGAGCTTGCCTTGCAGGCATACACACAACATCTAGCTCTACACCTTATTATTAATGCTAATTCCCAGTGCTCAATCATTACCTTCTCATTGTAAAGTTAGGCTTCCAGGTATGTCTAATTAATCGGAAGTGTGTGACTGTGTGTAGGTGAGTGTGTGGACGTGTGGATGTGCGTGTGTGTATGTATGTATATATGAGTGTGTGAGAGTGTATGTAAGAGAGAATGTGTGTGTGCGTGTGTGAGTGTATGTAAGAGAGAATGTGTACACGTGTATGTATATATGAGTGTATGTGTGTGAGTATGTGTGTGTGTGTGAGTATGTGTGTGTGTGCATGTGAGTGTGTGTAGGTGAGTGTGTGGATGTGTGGATGAGTGTGTGAGTGTGTATGTAAGAGAGAATGTGTACACGTGTATGTATATATGAGTGTATGTGTGTGAGTATTGTGTGTGTGTATGAGTGTGTGTATGTATATATGAGTGTATGTGTGTGAGTATGTGTGTGTGAGTGTGTATGTAAGAGAGACTGTGTATGTGTGTGTGAGTATGTGTGTGTGAGTGTGTGTGAGTGTGTGTGTGAGTGTGTGTGTATGAGTATGTATATATGAGTGCATGTGTGAGTAGCTTTCTACTGCTACAATAAAAAGTATTCTGACCAAAATCAACTCAGGGAGGTAAGTGTTTATTTGACTTACACTTCCATGTCACCATCCAATACTGATACAAATCAGGGCGGACAACTGGAGGCAGGGACTGATGCAGTCTCTGGAGAAAGTGTTTGCAGGCGTGGTCAGCCTACTACAAACCATGATGCCTACACAGGTGCTTTCCAAAGTGAGCTGGTCCCTCTCCGATCAATCACTAAACAAGAAAATGTTCTCTACACTTGCCTACAGGCCAATGGGGGCATTTTCTAATTGAGACTCCCTCCTCTCAGATGACCCTAGCTTATGTCATGTTGAAGAAAAATAATGTTGACCAGCATGACAGCCCTTCTTTAAATTATTCAAATATTCATTTCAATACTTTTGTGGCACTGTTGACTTGTAAGAGTAGAATTATAAGAAGTTGACATAGAAAATAGTGTTTGTTTCTTAGTCAGGGTTTCTATTCCTTCACGAAATGTCATGACCAAGAAGCAAGTTGGGGAGGAAAGGGTTTATTCAGCTTACACTTCCACACTGCTGTTCATCACCAAAGGAGGTCAGGACAGAAACTCAAGCAGGTCAGGAAGCAGGAGCTGATGCAGAGGCCATGGAGGGATGTTACTTACTGGCTTGCTTCCCCTGGCTTGCTCAGCTTGCTCTCTTATAGAACCCAAGACCACCAGCCCAGGGACGGCACCACCCACAGTGGGCTGGGTCCTCCCCTCTTGATCTCTAATTGAGAAAATGCCTTACAGCTGGTCTTATGGAGGCATTTCCTCAAGGGAGGCTCCTATCTCTGTGATAACTCCAGCTTGTGTCAAATTGACACACAAACCAGCCAGCACAGTTTGTATGTTCAATGGTGAATGAAAACTGTGCTGAGAGGTTAAACAGATTTTATTCCAGCCCACAGAGCCTTACCAGCTCCCAGCTTTGCCCCCTTTCTCACCCTCATTTCTTCCTACTTTCCCTCTTACCCCCTCTCCATCCACCCAAACCTTTCACCCTTTCTTAGAAAACCCCAGAAACGCTCTCCTCAGCCCCCACCGGAAGCTCTCTGCTCCAACTCAGCCATGGTGACTTCTTCATCTCCTTCAAGTCTTCTCAGTGAAGGGTTCTCTGGCCACCCTACTTAAGTATCTGCACACCATCCCAACATGTCCCATCCCCCCACCTGATACCTCTTGTCCCCCGTAGCATGTCACTAAGGTCACTACCACATCACCCTGGAAAGCCACACGGCCCTCGATTGTTACATTTATATAACTTACTATGTTAACTATTTATTTGAGGGATACAGACTGCTGCCCCCATCCTCACTCAGGAGCCTCTACCATTTACTGATGCTAATGCTGTCACTGGTGTTCAGAAATAAATGATCTCCAAGGCAGCAAACAGCTATGGGCAGGAGGGAGGAGAAACCAGCAGCATTTCCCACCCCGTCTACTCATTTCTCGGTCACTCTTAGTGCTGCCTTTTATGATCAACTTTTCAAACAGCATAAAAAATGTTTTTAAAAAAAATCCAAAATCTAAAACGTCATTTTCAAGTTTCAGTGCCCAGCATATTTAGATATGGTGGTTTGAATAAAAATGGTCCTTATAGGCTCATATATTTGAATGCTTGGTGACCAGGGAGTGGCACTATTTGAGAAGGATTAGGAAGTGTACCCCTGGTAGAGAAAGTGTGTCACTAGAGGGCTTTGGAAATACGTGTGGACAGGGATGTTGCTTGGGGAGCAAAACCCACACCGGTCAGCCACTGAGGTAGGTAAATAAAGGTTATGAACCTTGGGAACTGGTACTGCCTGAGAATCAATCACTTCAGACCTCAGCAGCTACAATGACCTATGTGAGCCCCGGAGTTTCAAATCCATTTCTACCGTCCTGTAGATTTATATGTTTTGAAGAAACCACCAAAGAAAAAATTATGAAGAGTTCCAATATTTTTAATAAAGTATTTGAAATACTCCTGGGCACCTAGACAGTACAGAGTTACTCAACCCTGTAAACATATTTCTAATAGACAAAGGCAGAAGAAATAGCTGTCTTAGGATGCTGGCGAGCAAGTCACACATGATTTTGGAAGTCACCTCATGTTGACCTCTGGCCTACATAACACATGGGAGATAGGGTAGGATGAAGGGAAGGAGACTGAGAGAAAAGTCAAAAAGTAGTGTGTTTGTCCCAGACATTACAAGGGCACTCTATGTGTGGATCATTTCAAAATGGCCGCAAACACACAAGAAGACTTCTGCGGTGACTTCTCCACCCAGAGATGACTAGACATGTTCAAACTTGTAGCACAGATGGATTTAATAAGGACACTAGAAAACCCAGTCTCCCGTTCCAATCGTTCCTTTAATTTGAAACACTGCTTTTCAAAGTGATGTCCCCAGATCATCACCACGCCAGTGTTACCTGGGAACTCATTAGAAATGCAGATTGTCCAGCTGTCCCCAACCCCTGAATCAGGAACTCCGGGACTGTAGCCCAACAATCTGGGCTTAAAAGATCCTCTGGGTAATTTCCGAACAAGCCGATGTTGCAGCCTCTGACTTGGCACATCCATTTCAAAACGGCCACACGGGAGAATTGCCGGAAGAGTTTGAACAACACAGTCACCTGGTCCCCCTGCCCGCAGCCACTCTGGTGGAAAAGTCAGCGCCCCGGCTGATTCGGAACACAGCACTCCTTGAGGACTACCATCCCATGTGTCCTCTAACTGCGCATGAAAATAGACCTTTGCAGGAAGGTGCCCACCCAGGGCAGAAGAAGCCTTAGGAAGGGGACAGCCTAATCCCCAAGAGGAGCCCGAGCTTCCAAGCCACCTTGATTTTTCTCAGACATACTGAATTCTCTATTCTTTTTTGTTGATGTTTGCTGTTTGGATAAGGGCTCATAGAGCCAATGTTGGCCAGGATGGCCTTGACCTCCAAGTAGCCCTGCCGCCATTCAAGTGCCAAGATTGCAACCACGTGTCAGCACCTACTCCTAAATCCTGTATTCTTCTCAGCACCCAGAGGCTCCGGGTTGAACCTGGAGTCTAAGCCCAGTAGAGGTCAGCTGAGCTAGTGGAAGCAATAATCAACCTTGCAGAAAACTACCAATTGAAATGGGATTCCTTTATTTGACGCTATTTGGCAGAAGCCCCACAGGAAATGATTAAACTAAACACAATTATTATAACTAATGCGACTCGTGAGTTTCAGAATCGGGGTTAAGGTCTTTCTAATGAATGACTTGGGGGACGTGGCATCTAATTGTACATATAACAAAGAGAAGTACACTTAAGATAGAAAGCATGTTGGTTTCTGGTTTAGCACACAGCCTGGGCTGATCCTCCCCACTCTTGTTTTTTGAGGTGTGTGTGTGGGTGTGGGTGTGGGTGTGTGTGCGTGTTTTAACACTTACTTATACAGTTATGCTTATGAGTACTCTAGATGCATTCCAGAGGAGGACATCAGATCACATTATACACGGTTGTGGTTGCTGGGGATTGAACTCAGGACCTCTGGAAGAGCAGCCAATGCCCTTATCACTGAGCCATCTCTCCAGCCCTCCTGCTCTTAGTTTTTGAGATGAGGTAAGGCAGCTGGTGGTGGGCTGCCCGCAGGGTGCGCACCCCTAGCAGCTTTGCACCATTAGGCAATCATCATTAATCCCTTTATGAATGCTTGCTATGAGCCAGTGAAGGTATTATGAAAACTACCCTTCCCCTGGAAGCAAGACCGTCTGTTCTGTCAGCAGCCAGAAAACAAACAGATCTCAGCTTTCCCCAGGTCAGGGGCTAGAACAAGAGTTTGCACACAGAAAGCTGACTCTGTACCACGTCTCTCTTGACAGAGGTACAAGAACTAAAGATCTGATTATTTGAAAAAGAGGCTCTGGTCCTTAAGAAGGAAGTGGGGTGCGCTTAGATCACCTCCCCAGAGCCAGTGCAATAACAATACAAAATGTCCTTCAAGAAAGATTTTGTTGGCAGTACCGGAGTTTGTTTAGCACCTGGAAATCTCTTTGTGGGACAAAGGTGAGACACACAAATGGAAATTTGTTTTACAGAAAACCAAAGCCACTGTAGATGCTTTCTGAATAATTAACTAGGATTCTCATTCTGAACATACCCCCCCCCCCGCTACATCCCTCCAAAAAGACTGGCAAATTTAGTTTAATAAAGTATCAAATAGTAAATATTTAAACCTTTATGGTCCCCACAAAATTACTTAACTGTGACTTTGTGGCATAAAAGCAGTCTGTGTGCTACTGTAGACATGTATTTCAAGTGTGGTTCCTCTTCTCTTCCCTGTGGCCTCAGACCTTGTCAGAGCCCTTAAACGCCGACTTAACCCTCTTATTCATTCATTAATCCAATCACTCTGTGTCTGCTAAGCTGTGGGGTATGTCCTTGGGAATATCTGACAGTGAAAAGCTTATTACAAATTATAGTAAAAGGAGAGAGATCGACTATGTGTGAAATAACCAATGGGTTAGAATGGTGGTTCTTTTAGAGCGAAGAATCTCCTTTGCTTGAGGGGACATTTGGTGATAACTGGAGACGTTTCTGGTTGTCACACTTGGGGAAGGAATGCTTGAAAAACCTCACAGATGCCATGGGAAATCTGAGAGTCCTCCGAACAAATGCATGTCATACCTCAAACATTCTGGGTGCTGAAGACTAGAACCCCTGAACCAAAGAAATGACATAGGCTGTGAAGGACTGCAAAACAAAACCAAAACAAGAAGCCAGGAGATCACCTTCCTGGCTCAGGTCAAAGCCTTCACGGTGTCCCTGAGAAAGTGACATTCAGTCGGAATTTATAAAAACATGACCCAGGGATGTGAGCATGTAGCAGAGGTTAGAATAGAATGATTCCGGGTCACATCTAGAGCTACACAATAAAACTCCCACCAGATCCTGCTGTTTTCAAAGCTTCTCTTGTCAGGACAAACCCATGAGTTTTTAAAACAAAAAGACAGAGAAGTGTTGTGGAGCACGTTGTAAGGACAGCAGAGGACAAAGAAAACAACAAATGAAGTCTGTTCACTTTAGTAGAATTGAAGCACAAAAGCCTATTAGCCCTGGGCTTTAATTAAATCACAGAGTTTTCGTTATGGATTCAATCTCCCTTCTCATTATTGATCTATTCAAAAAATCGATTTCCTCACGATTCAGTCATGTTCCATTTATGTGTCTAAGAATGTGTCCATTCTATCTAGTTTATCCAATTGACTGGCATATTTTGGTAGTAATTCCATATGATCCAGCCTTTGTATTGATATTTTTGTGGTATCAGTTGTGACCTTCCCTCTTTCAATTCTGATATTTGTCAAAAGAATTAAAGATGAGCAACAAGGACTGGCTAATGGCCAAGCTACAGTACTTCTGACCAAGCTACAGTACTTCTGACCAAGCTACAGTACTTCTGACCATGGAAGGAAACAAGTAAGCACTGATAGACCAGGAGAAAATTCTTGCACCTTTCCAGCCAACGCAGTTTTAATAACCAGGATGTTTTCTTTAAACCTCAGAAGAATGACTTCCAAAAGACCAAATACTTCAATCAATAAATGGACAAATAAACTGAACAGAAAGGAATTTAAAAAAAAAAGCAATGTCTAGAAACTATTTAAAAAATGTTCAAAATCTTTATCCATCAGAGAGGTGCAAACTGCAGTTACCATCAAGGTGGTATCCCACCTCTGTCAGAGCTTAAAAAGTACTAAACAAACACTAGCAAGTACTGAACACTGCTAAGTACTAAACACTGGTAAGTACTAAACACTGGCAAGTACTAAATAGTGGTAAGTACTAACCACTGGCAAGTACTAAACACTAGTAAGTACTAAACACTGGTAAGTATTAAACACTGGTAAGTACTAAACACTGGCAAGTACCAAACACTAATAAGTACTAAACACTGGTAAGTATTAAACATTAGTAAGTACTAAACACTGGTAAGTGCTGAACACTGGTAAGTACGAAACACTGGTAAGTACTAAACATTGTCTAGTACTAAACACTAGTAAGTACTAAACACTAGTAAGTACTAAACACTAGTAAGTGCTAAACACTCGCAAGTACTAAACACTGGCAAATAAACACTGGTAAGGGTGCAGAGACAGAGGAAAGTTTCTGTACTGTTAGTGAAAGGGGAAGTTGCTCAGCCACCATGGAAACTGACACGGAAGTTCTTTGAAGAACCGAAGATACGAGTACCACCTGATCCGCTGTAACACTCCCGAGTGTGTACCCAGAAGGACCACTGTGAGCGTGCAGTAGAGACGGCTGCACACCGGTGTTTCTCACGGCTCTAGTCCCAGTAGCTGAGTTGTCATTACTGATAACTGATAACTCAACCATGGGCTCAGTGCCCACGGTTGACATAAATGGAGAAACGTTAGCAGTGTGGTATAGACTCACAATGGAGCCTTCTCTCAGCACAAAGCAGAGCCGAACCGTGGCATGTTCCGCAAAGCAGATGAAACAGGAGATGATCGTGTTACGTGAATAAGCCAGCCTGAAGGGAGGGAAGTGTAACATTTTCACTCCTGTGAAATCTAGGGGGAGGGAATAGATGACATGAAAGAAAAAGACTGCCTACTGGAGCAAATAGGGTCAAGGGGACAGGGGAAAGGAAGGGGCAGAATGGGACAAGTGGCCTAACAACATACAGTGAAATGCATCCACTCTGTACAGTCAACATATGCTACTGAGAAGGCAAATATTCTACACGTCTATTGTTTGTTATCGAAGTTGGTTTAATTTTTGCTCTAAGGTGCTAAGATTCATGAAAATTACTTCCAGAAACACCTACTAAAGAAAGCATTTTCTGCTCAGAGGCCATCGTCTTCATTAGAACTCTCTATTTTTCTTGTCGCAATGCTTATGAAAACACTTATCTTGCTGGACCTCACAGAGTTAAAAATACACCTCAAGGCCACCTAAGACTTAAGGCTGCTGCCCTACTGTGCACTCAGCTTGTTTAACCTGCCTTTAAGAGAACAATGTAACAACCAACCCTACTTGCTTTGGATCTCCCACGTAATCAGATTTAACAGCCTGAACTAATACATAATCTTAAATTATATACTCTTCCACACCCCTGAGTAATGCATGGATGTTAAGATAATCATTTGCTGGCTGAAAGTGCCCTTATAAAATGAATGCCCACTATAAATGATGAAGGCACCATATGAACTTTGCTCGATAAACAATGATGTCTGTGGTACTGTTACCTCTGTCAGTCGGGGTCAGCAACTTCATTCCCTGTAAAACTCTCTAAGGATTTATATAACGCATTCCTCATCCCTTCCCCCAGGTCATGCCTTTTGGGTCGTTCAATTAAAGAGAAAGCAAAGCTCTTTCTTGGGGACAGTCAGACATACAGGCAACAGGGACAGGAACAGATTTGCAAGACAGGCTCGGACTTCGGTTCATACAACAGACAGGGAAGACGGAAACCACAAGGAAGACGACGTAGTGAGTTAACTCTGGGCTCAATCTTGGTCACCAGGGGGTAAGCGTTTTAATTTCTGCCTTTAGTGTGACTCCAACACCTAACTGAGTCTGGTGAGCCTGGGTGTATTGGTAATGTATTCAAGCAGATGCAGTGATACATTTCTCTTGCTCAAGTAAATAACCCCCACTTACGCTCATGTAAGCAACCCTCAGGAGATTACACACTGAGGTGGGGGATTGGGAGGGAGAGAAGAAAATAGGAGGAAGACTTGTTGGAAAGACAAGTTTCAGTGGAGGAAAAGAGGTTGGATTATAAACACCACTGCCCAAAGAAAATTAAACAGCACAAGACAAAAAAAAAAAAAAAGTCCCCTTCATCCTTAACCAGTCAAGTGTTGTCACATACCTCAAAGATGGATGCTATTCAGTTCTCTGCTGCCAGCACAAGTCCTGGTGGGCTGTTGGTTGCTCTGTGGGTATTGTTTTCCTTCTTTCTTTGCCTTTTGTTTTCAGCTCACATTTTACAGAAACTTCGACTTCTCAAAAATAAAGTCCTCTCCACTGTTAGAAAACTGACATCTTAAATCACAAAGCTGAAATTCTGGAAGTGGGCATTTCGTAACAGAGGATAATACACGGCTGCAGAGTGGAAAACTGTAGACAGCGATTTATCACGACTTTAGTTTCATATTTGTTAAGCTCGTTGGCTGGTGCGGTGGCTTGAATAGGAATGACCCCCGTAGACTTATGTGTTTGAATGCTTGTCCCATAGGGAGTAGCGCTATTAGGAAGTGTGGTCTTGTTGGAGAAAGTGTGTTACTATGGGGGTGGACTTTGAAGTCTCCCGTGCTCAAGCCGTGCCCAGTGGAGCACACATCTCCTTCTTCTGCCTTTGAATCAAGATGTAGAACTCTAGGCTCCTCCAGCACCGTGTCTGCCTGCACAATGCCATGCATCCCATCACGACAATAAACCTCTGAAATTGTAACCCAGCCTAATTGAGTGGTTTTTGTTATAAGAGTTGCCATGGTCGTGATGTCTCTTCATAGCAATGGAAACCCCAACTAACACAGCTGGTTTGAATTTTATTAAACTGACATCCATGTTTTTTTAAATTATCTTTCCCTCCTCTATGTGACTGACAGGTTTCCTTAGCCATCAGCCAAGAAAACAAAAAAAACACTACACTCTACCTCTCTCTTTGGTTTCCACTATTAGTGTATGGAACCCAGGGTTAGCTGTATGTGAGGCAAGTGTCACCTGATTTCTGCTCCTGTGCCTTACTTCAGGGCAGAAGAAGGCTTCTATGAGATGTGAAGGTTGGGATCATCCAAATAGACAGTAGAACTCCTGCATACTTGTACATGAGGAAGTGACTGTTCTATGAGATGAGACTTCTTGTATCTAAAGGGTTGGGTGAGGGGCGTTATTGCTAGTTTAAGGATGAGACTCAAATCCCCGGATTCAGGAGGTACTTGCCAAGTAGCTTCGATTACAGGAGCAGCCCTGTGGATTCAGGGCTCTCATTCAGTGTGGCTCAGAAAGGCCTGAACATCAAATGAAGTGTTCCACCTGGTGGCCAAAGCCAGGCAGCCTCCCAGATGTGAAGCAGCTAGAGCAAAGAAATGGTTTGGGTTTTTTTGTTTGTTTGTTTGTTTGTTTGTTTGTTTGTTTTTTGTTTTCTTAAACCCAAAGGCAGTGCCTAGGCTACCATGCAATCTAAGTCAACAGAGAAGCATCACTCAGTATGAGAACGATTCCAAATTCCTTTGAGCATTACAAGCTCCACGAACGCTCACATCTCATAAAATGGCCCAGTGACCGATTGGCCTGTGACCTATGTATGATCTCCCATACACTCTGAGTGGTTTCAGAATTACTTGCTAAGGGGTGGTAGGAAAGATCTGACGTCTTAGGGGAGCAGATGTTGCTAAAGGTAACCTCCTCCCACCTCTCAAGGCTGGGTTGTGTAAACAGGTAGACGCTCAGGAAAAAGCACTCAGAACAGAATGTTCCTTCTTGCCCTCTGAAAGGCCAGATGAAGCAAGCAATAGATGTCACCTTGTCATCTGCCTTAAATAACAAGCAGGCATTACACAGGCTATGACTTTAGACAAGGGCCAAGAACTCGAAACAAAGGCATCGCTTGCCTGTGATCTGAGTCACCTTCTTCATCCATCATCAAAAATAAAGACAATGTTTCCCCTGCACGATTTATAGGGTGTGTGGTTTATTCAAAGACTGTCAGATCACAGTAAAGTGCATACCTTTGATTGTAAATTTCCATTACTGTTACTTCCTTCACAAAACAGAGTGTAAGGTCACCCAAGTTCCTTCTAGAAACAAGTTATAGACTAGAGTTAGCTCTGTCATTCCTCAACCACCAACCCTTGAATCTTTAGAATCTTTTCCAATACAGTGATTGATAAACTATGAAGTCCTTCCCTTTAAAAGGGGGAGGGGGGACATAGTCTCCCAATGGTAATCAGATTGGATGAGTTCACATGTGTAAAAAATGAATCTTCTAAGTCTTGAAATCGTGAACTGAAGTTAATATTGACAAAGTGTGCAAAACTTCCCCCCCCACTCACTCACCAGGAAGTCTTCTCAAGTGGACTCTGTCCAATCTGTGTCCACTAGAGTCGAATTTTCTCCTGAAAAAGAACAATCAAGCTAAGTCGGCCATTCACAATATTGTCTCTCCACACATCCAAGAGAAATGATTTCACTTCTCTAGCAGGAAATTTCCAAGGGGGAAATGCATGAGTCCAGGGAACCCCTAATCATAAGCTTTCCCCCAAAGACTTTAAGTCAATTGAGTGCGTGTCCCTGCACGCTGATATCAAAAGTCTGTGGTGAGACTACAGATAGGCGTTCTTAGCGATGGTGATTGTTGTTGCTCTAAGGACCTCCCTTGGAGAAACACGATTTGGTTCAAAGGACATGACAGATAAGTCTATAAGTGGGATTATGCTCTGTACAGTCTTGGGAATGATTTGTGAGAGTCATATTTTCAGTTTTGAGTTTGTTTATTACGTGGATAGCAGGCAAAGTAAAAGAATGATAAAGAGCGATCGATGGCAGACAATAGGTCATCTGACTGAATACTCAAACACCCACCAGACGTCACTGTTGGATCCCTGTTGAGGCAGTCAGCTGGGGTTTCTAGCACAGAGTCCTGTGCAGAGCAATGCCCCCTCAAGTGACGCTTCCAACTAAGGGGACAACCAACTGACACACAGAGATGACATCATCAAGAACACCCAACATCCAGCTGAAACTGACCTCTCAAGGCTGAACTTCCCTGCTGTCTCCCCCACTACCGACACATTTACATCACAGGATAGATGACAGTAGCCTCTGCTGGAAGCGGGTCACTTCCAGATGTTCTCGGGGACGTGGTGTTCTTACACTTGGAGTATCCACTGTTCTCTTCTCTCCGTGTCACAGAGTTCGGGGCATGCGGCCCTCAGAGGACACTTGGAGACAAACACGCTTGGGTTTAAAGTGGAGTGGGAGGAGAAGCCCACTCCCAGAGCTGGCTTCTCAGTGAGCTCAAACAGGACATGACAGTAGGATACAGGATATGGATGGTGAGAAAAGCTGCATTCGGTTATCTATGTCTCATCTATGGAATCCATAAATAAAGAGGCAAGATTATTACTGAAAGGGAAGGGAATAGGAGAGTGTGGTTGGTTGATTGGTTGGTTGGTTGGTTGGTTGGTTAGTTGGTTGATTGGTTGTTTTTACAGGACTGCTCCAGGCAATAGAGAACACTAAAACAATGACAAACCCTCACCAAGGACAGACACAGAACAGTTTTAGTTGCACAATGACTGCATACTTGGTAATTAGCTAAGAAGTACCCATTGATTCCCCTTAAAATCCTCTGTACCATAACCCTTTACTATCACCATTTTACAAGGGGGGTGGGGTGGATAGGCTCATAGGAGAGTAAGTGGCGAATCTAGAATTTGAATTCACAACATTACTTATAGAGCTCATGGTAGCAGTGACCGGCATAGTCTGGTTTAAATCTTAGATTTTCTTCACACTGAAACTGATCTTTCCAGATGAACTGCGTGGTCTCTACTATAGCCAAGATTGAGAGCCTCTGTGATGGCTGATGCTTCAGCTTGATGGGATTGCCTCAGAAACCAGCCTCTGAGAGACTCTGTGAAAGAGTTACTAGAGTAGGTTAATGAGGATGAAAAAGGCCAGCCTTAACTGTGGGCAGTACCATCCCACCGGCTGTAGTTCAGGACTCAATAGAGAACAGGAAAAGCATGAGCAGGTCTCCTGCTTCCTGACTATGGCTCCTGCTGCCAAGCCTTCCTCACCATGAGCCCTCTTTAAATTGTAAATGAACCCTTCCTCCTTTAAATTGCTTCTCATCTGAGAGTTGGATCACAGCAAGAAGAAAGCTGACTCAGCATGCTGAGGAGATATCCTGTAAATCCTCAGTAATTCATTTGATTGCACCATTGACGAAATGGTGGTATGTATGAGTCTTAGCTCCTTCACACAGCTCCACCCTCCGGGAATGTGTAGTTATAGTTCTGTGGGTGAAATAATGTATCAGTGTCCACCAGCTTGTAAAACTTAGTGCGAGAGCTAAAACATGCAAGGAACTAATGAAACCCATTGCTCACAAACAAAAAGGGCCACACTGCCTGCCAAGTAGTTCAGCTGCTTGCCAGAAAATGCTAAACACTTTAAGAAATTACAAAAGTATAGACCCTGCACAATATCATATATACAATGTCCAATGTCAAACCAAAATGTTTTGGGCTGGGTGGGTGGGGGTGGAGAGGGAGTCTCTATGAAGCCCTGGCTTTCCTGGAACTCTCTTTGCAAAACTTTTTTTAAACATTTATTTATTTATTATGTATACATCATACAGCTTTCTTTCTGCATGCATGCACCTGCAGGCCAGAAGAGAGCACCAGACCTGATTATAGATGGTTGTGAGCCACCATGTGGCCATCTCTCCAGCCCCAAACAGTATTGCAAAACTTTTAATAAAAACAAATAAACCAGAATGACCTGACCTGAAGAACTTTTTGTTTGTTTGTTTGTTTGTTTGTTTGTTTGTTTGAGACAGGGTTTCTCAGTGTAGGGTTGGCAGTCTTTGAACTCACTCTGTAGACCAGGCTGGCCTCGAACTCACAGAGATCTACCTGCCTCTGCCTCCTGAGTGCTGGGATTGAAGGCGTAACTTACCCCACCCAGCTCAACATGAAGAGACTTTAAAGATGGAAAAGGGCTGGAGAAATGACTCAGTGGTTAAGAGCACTGACAGCTCTTCCAGAGGTTCTGAGTTCAAATCCCAGCCACACGGTGGCTCACAACCGTCTGTAATGAGATCTGATGCCCTCTTCTGGTGTGTACTTATATATAATAAATAAATAAATCTTTTAAATAAGTGAAAACAAACCTGAAATGACAGAGAAGCAGAGAGGACACATTGTAAATACAGCCATACTGTCCTAAATACCCTTCAAATACTCAAGAACGAAAACATGACCAGAGGTGGGGTGTACAGAAGGCTCAGCTAGAAACGAAACGCAAACCAGCTGAGATCAGAATAGACTGCATCCTCCGCGTAAACCAAGACCTTTCGGACAAGGTAGCAGAACCCAAACGAGGCACAGAGCTGTGCGCACTGGCACACATATGTCATCAGGAGATTGAAGTGGAATGGCCACAAGTTTGGGCCATATAATTGCACCTGGCCACTACACGGAGAGATTTTATCCAATGAAAGATGCACGCTTACACACAACTGCTGTACAGTTTTCCAGACCTGTGGGATATCAAATGACCGAGCATATGTGGTAAAAGGAGGGGGAAACACAAAAATCCCATGCTCTAGATCAGAGAGGTGGCTTGGCAGTTAGGAGCACTTGTTGCTCTTTCTCCCAGCCTTCCTCCACCCCCTTCTCCCCACATCTGATCTCTACCCAATTCCTCTCCCCATCTTCCACCTCCCATGACTATTTTATTTCCTCTTCTGTGTGATATTCAAACATCTTCCCTTGGGTCCTCCTGGTTATGTAGCTCTTTGGGTCTGTGGATTGTAGCATGTTATCCTGTACTTTATGGTTAATAGCCACTTAAGTGAGTACATACTATAGATCTAGGTTACTTCACTCAGGATGATTTTTTTAAAGATTTTTATTTAGTTTATGTATATAAGTACTCTGTTGCTGTCATCAGACACACCAGAAGAGGGCATCAGATCCCACTATAGATGGTTGTGAGCCACCATGTGGTTGCTGGGAATTGAACTCAGGACCTCTGGAAGAGCAGCCAGTGCTCTTAACCACTGAGCCATCTCGCCAGCCCAGGATGATATTTTCTAGATCCATCTGTTTGCCTGCAATGCTGTCCTTGTTTTTAATAGCTGAGTAGTGTTCTGTCACGTTTTCTTGATCCATTCATCAGTTGAGGGACATCCAGGTTATTTCCAGTTTCTGGCTAGTATGAATAAAGCTGCTATGAACATAGTTGAGCAAGTGTCTTTATGGGATGGAGGAGCATCTTTTGGGTGTACACCCAAGAGTGGTAGAGCTGGGTCTTCAGGTAGAACTATTCCCAGTTTTCGGAGAAACCACCGAATTGATTTCCAAAGTGGAGAAGTATTCCTCTTGCTCCACATCCTCACCAGCCTATGCTGTCGCTTGAGTTTTTTTATCTTTACTCTGGGACCTGCAGTGGGGGGAGGCTCCTGGAGAGGTGACCCTAGCTGAGACTCCTAGCAGCAGGAGATATGGAGCCTGAAGAGGCCACCTCCTGTGCCCAGATGGGACTTCCAGTGGGGGGAGGGGGACGCCAACACACCCAGGAAACCTTTCACCCAAAATTTGTCCTGCCTACAAGAAGTGCTGGGACAAAGACGGAGTAGAGGCTGAGGGACTGACCAATCATTGATTGCCCAACTTGAGACCTATCCCATGGGAAAAAGCCAACCCCTGACACTATTAATGATATTCTGCTGTGCTTGCAGACAGGAGCCTAACATAACTGTCCTCTGAAAGGCTTCATCCAGCAGCTGACAGAGACAGATACAGAGACTACGGACAAACAATAGGTGGAGCTTAGAGAGTCTTGTGGGAGTGGAGAGGGGGAAGGATTGAGGGATCGGAGGTCAAGGAGACCACAAGAAGCCTTACAGAGTAAACTAACCTGGACCCATGGGGGCTCACAGAGACCGAACCACCAACCAAAGAGCATGCATAGGCTGGACCTAAGCCACTTACACATCTGTAGAGATGTGCAGCTTGTTCTTCACTGGGGTCCCCTAACGATGGGAACGGAGGCTGTCTCTGACTCTGTTGCCTGCCTTTGGATCCCTTTCCCTATGGGAGAGGATGAGTGAGTGAAGGTAGAGAAAACAGAATTCTCATTAACTGGTGATAGGGCTGGAAAGTAACACAACTTCTGTGGAAAACATGCTAATTCATCAAAAAAAAAAAAAAAAAAGAAGTCCGAGCACAGAATTATTGTGACTGAAGTGGTCAGCCTTTGGATGTCTTTAAACATCCAAAAGATTTTTTTTAAAATTGTTCAAACAAAAGCTGGTAACTAGTGTTCATTGTGTGAGATATCACAAGATAAATAACGAAGATGTAAGACTGCACTCACACACAACTGTGGCAGTATCACACTGTGTCAGCGCATGACCACACATGCGTGATATTAACCAACCACAAAAGGAACTAAGTCCTGCTTCCTGCTGTAAGATGGTGAAACATCCTGAGTGAGAGAAACACAGACAACTACATAGCCCATCCAGTTTTTGCTTAAAACACCTAGAAAAAGCACACAGAGAGACAGAAAATCTGTTATTTCCAAAGGGTGCTTAATATGCACAAAAGTTTCATTAGGTGTGTTCTGGTGGCTGACCACCATTGTTAGTTCACATGGCACCACCAAATCTTCAGGGCTGTAGACCTGTTTAGAAGTAGTTCTTTGGAGTGATTCCAGCCTTCATTATCAGGATATCAGCAGTCCAGCTCAATCGCAAACACCAAACACAGATCATTAGCAGTGGCTCAATCCAGCAGAAACCCTGAGGCTCTGCCATATCTGCATATGTCAGCAGAAGCTTCAAGAAGCAGCCAAGGGTGGAGAGATGGCTCAGCAGTTATGAGCACTGACTGCTCTTCCAGAGTTCCTGAGATCAGAGTTCCACGTAATGGTTTGCAACCATCTGTAATGGGATCCAATGCAAAATAAATAAATTTAGAAGGAGGAGAAGGAGAAGAAAAGGAGAAGGAAAGAAGGAGGAAGAGGAGGAGGAGGAGGAGGAGGAGGAGGAGGAGGAGGAGGAGGAGGAGGAAGAGGAGGAGGAGGAGGAGGGAGAGGCTGGAATAGTATGACCAGTTCTTTGGCCTGTTTCTCTCTATGAAGTGAAGACCAGAAGTGTTGCAAGGTATAGCACTGTTTATGGGTATCATGTGTTCTCTTTCCAAACATCGCATGTTCTCTCATGTATCTGCTTCAGCAAGACATCCCCTCACATGTCCATTTCAGCAAAAACACCACGTGCCTGCTCACAAGACAGCTTCCACAAAAGCATCACATGACCCAACTAAGTTTCCAAAGAACCAGAAATTTCCACTTCAATCACATGTATAGAATAAGAAAGAAATAAACTAGAAACCATGTGTTCTATGTTCTTGTTGTTTAAGAATTACTTATTATGTATATGAGCATTTATATGTGTATATTTATATGTATATGTATATGTGTTGGTATATGTGTATGTATATGTGTTGGTATATGTGTATGTATATGTGTTGGTATGTGTATATGTGTATATGTATGAGTATGTGTATGTATATGTGTATGTATATGTGTTGGTATATGTATATGTGTATATGTATGAGTATGTGTATGTAGGTGTGCTCTATCTGCATATACACCTCCATGCCAGAAAAAGGCATCAGACCACATTATAAATGGTTGTGAGCTAGGAATTGAACTCGACCGTGTTCTCCATGTTCTCCAGACCTATGTTCTATGTTCTTATTTTTGTGTAATAAACCAGGCTACGCACTACCAGGAAAGAGTGAAGTATTAAGAAAAGAAAGCTGGCCTGGGAATATTGTTCCATTGTCCTGCAAGAACTCAGAATGTGTGAAGCTCCAAGAGCTGTCTCTAGGAAGAAAAACAGCAGAGCAGGCTACTGAAGTTTTAGCCAGACTTGAGGAGAAAGGACACACACACACTAGGGCTTGATGTACAACACAACCCCGAGGGCCTATGTCACTTTAAGATTCCATTAACACATTTAAAGAGCAGTAAAAAATAGTGAGAAAGCAGCTGTCTTACAACAATGAATGGAAGACACATTAGGAGGCTAAGATCCTACAAATGTGACCAAGGCTCTCCTTCAAAAGGTTAGCCTATGCCCACAGAACACGGAAGACACGTGGGGTCGCCCGTGGCTGGTGGAGAGGATAGGAAGGGTTTCTGATGTGGGTCCTGTGTAATAGGAAAGGTTGATCTCACTAGGAAGATTATTTTCCTCTGGGTTCGCACACTTTATATAGGTCAAGCACCTAAAAAATTCACAAATATAATTTTCTTCAAGATTCAGTATAGAAAAGTGGAGCATGGCCACCATACGGTAGAGCACGCCTTTAATCCCAGCACTCAGGAGGCAGAGGCAGGTGGATCTCTGAGGTCAAGGCCAGCCTGGTCTACAGAGTGAATTCCGGGACAGCCAAGGCTACATAGAGAAACCCTGTCTTGGGGGGCGGGGGAGGAGGAAGAGAGAGAGGGGAGGGTCGGGGAGGGACGCAGCATAACAGAATTCTAAGGTGAGTGGCATTCTTTGTTCGCTGTCTGTGGTGGAGTAAATAAATCTCGCTCTCTTATTGTTGCTGTTAGTTGTTGTTTGGTTTGGGTTTCGAGAAGAGGCTTCTACTTGTAGCCCAGACAGGTCTGGGATGCTCAGTCCTCTTCACTGCGATTCCTCTCCTCGTGCGTTGACTTCAGGGTGCATCGCTATGGCTGAGCATTTTAGCAGTTTAAATTGTACAGCTAGTCAAAAAGTCTTGTTCGTTTACAGTAAAACATAGCTAACATTTCCCAGAGACTGGTTTTTATAGCGCACTACATACAAACTGACTCCTTAAGTGAGAACAGTGAGCCCTGGGTTTGCATTTCCTTGTTACTCTTTTCCTAGCTGATACGTGCGTGCGTGTTTAAGGGAATGAGAGAGAGGCTGAGAGGCACTGTGCTGCCGTCTGCCAAGGTGTTCTGGACGGCGCTGGATTTCACAATTTTGTGCCGTCCTAAAGCCAGCACAGGAAGGGTTTCAGAGAAGAGGCTGGGTCTCCTTCCCTTCTCTGCACAGACCCTGATGAGAGTGGGAAATAAACTGGAATTGAGAAGAACTGAAACACACGGTCAACACAGGGAACCCAGGAAGGAAAGTGCCCTTCCCCCAAGAGTCTGGCTGAATCCGCTCGCCAGCTGAGACAAGAAGGTCTTAGTTACTTTTGTATCATTCTGACAAAGAAACACCGTGACCAAGGCAGCTTACAAAAGGAAGTGTTTAAATGAGTTTGAGGTTTCATGTAAAATTTAGGTCTGGTTCTTCCTCCCAGCCCCAATATCCCAAAAATAAGACTCAGACTCAAAATATATTTACAAATACTTGGGCCATACAGCTAGGCTCTTCTCTGACTCTCTCACGACCTAAAATAACCCATTTATTCTAATCTACATTCTGTCACACGGCTGATTACCTGTGTTCAAGCCCCATATGTCTGTGCTCTCCACATCTTCCTGGGTAATATCCCTTGCCTGGTACTATCCCAGAATCCTTTTTGCCTACAGGATGTTTCACCTCCTATTTCCTGCCTAAGCTATAGGCCATCAAATTTATTACTGACAGGTGCCACAGCCATACAGACACAAGATATTGTCTTGACAGTTCTAGAGGGTGAGAGTTCATGAAGGGTGAGCACAGGCGTGGCAGCAGGAAGAGCTGAGAGCCCGCATCTTGAGCTGAAAACAAGACAGACAGCACACTGGGAATGGCACAAGTCTTTAGAAACCTCAACCCTGTTCCTAGGACATGCCTCCTCCAAAAAGGCCACATTTCCTAATCCTTCCCAAACAGTTCCACTGACTAGGGACCAAATAATAGTTAAACATATGGGCTGACGAGACCATGAACTCCACCACCATGGACTTCAGCACATCTAACAACTTTTGCTTACGGGCTTTCTCCTTTCCCCAGGATGAGAATGAAATTGAGGATAGTTTATTAACCTACAATTTTCTCTTTTTTTCAGATTTATTTATTTTATGTTTATGAGAACACTGTCACTGTCTTCAGACACACCAGAAGAGAGCATCTGATCCCGTTACAGATGGTTATGAGTCACCATGTGGTTGCTGGGATTTGAACTCAGGACCTCTGGAAGAGCAGTCAGTGCTCTTAACCACTGAGCCATCTCTCCAGCCCCCTAACCTACAATTTTCTAGGAATCTCACTAGAAACCTTATTTATAGTAAATGTATAAATCCTAAGCCAATTACTCACTCCTGATGAGTAATGGCTCCTGGATTTGCTTTGTCAGATTATAAGCAACTCCAAAATCACCCAAGAATTTCACTGATCAAGAAGATAGAGAAATGAGGAGGGAGTTTCGTTCCTTAGATACCTTAGGAGCTGTTACCGAGAACTGCCGAACAGCATCTGTGGCTAATACTAAGACTTAATTGCAAGTCTCCCAGGAGAAACCCATAGCCATGCTTAGCTATGACTGAGTCCTGGACTCTCTTTCTCTTAGACCCAGTGTTTATAATCTATTACAGGAAACTTTTAGCCATGTGTGGTAGCACATGCTTTTGTTTTTCAGATTTATTTATTTCATGTACATGCGTGCACTGTTGCTGTCTACAGACACACCCGAAGAGGGCATCGGATCCCCATTACAGATGGTTGTGAGATGGCACATGCTTTAATCCCAGGCCTCCGTTGTCTGCTTTACTCTCAGCATTATCTTTCAAGTTCCAACAGACTTGAACAGTCAATGCCCTCTTTTTAGCCGAAAACTCCAATTGCAACCACAATCCTCACAATCCACAGAGCAATTCGGTCAGGTCTGTCACAGCACTACCCGACTCCTGGCACTGCAATATGTGCTAGCAAGGGTTACCTAAGGGAAGAGAACTGACAGAATGAGTAAATGTGGTATATGATAAATATAAACATACACATACAAAGAGGGGAGGGATACATGGGTTGCCATGGTGCTGTTTGTATTTTGATGCTAATTCTGCTTCCCCAAGAGGGGCTGCCTCGGACAAGAAACGAATTACATACTCAGGTGACGCGTCATATGAATCTTCTCCCCATTTTAACTTGTAAAATAAAGGCCAGAGCCTGTGATTGGGCAGAGGAAAAAAGGTGGAGCCGAAAAGTTTTAGGGAGTAGGAGGGAGGAGAGAGAGTAGGAGGAAGGAGAGAGAAGGGGATGAGGGAGAAAGAGGAGGTAGAAGGAAGATGGAGACGAAGCCCATGGTCTGGAGAAAGCGCAGGTTATAAGGTATCTCCTAGCTGGGGATAGAGTAGCGCAGTGGTGGATCTGCCCAATCTAGGCGCTCAGCCTGTATTCATATTAACGAGTTGTGATTTCATTGTGTGGGCTTATTTGGGGCTGGAGAGGTAACTGCAATGGGGATACATTAAAGTGGTTTACACGATCCAGTCTGAGTCGTCTGACAATGGGTGTCTTCCACTGGAGAGGCCAAGTCTGTGAGGCTGGATGTCTCAGAAGAGCCAATCCTGTACTGAAAGCCTGCAGGATTAGTGGGGAGCTGCTGATCTTAGGTCTATGTTGGAAGCCCAAGAAGATGGTTCCAATAACACCGAGGATGTGTCACAACAACAGAACGTGCCATCAAGAGTGAAAGCAGACAGGCAAATCGCACTACTTCTTTCTCGCACATCCCGTCATCCGGGCTGCCCCCAGAAGGTGCCACGGATATTTAAGTTGAATCTCCTGGCTTCAAATAATCTGATTTTTTAAAAAATCTCTCACAGGACTGCCCAGCGGCTTGCATTTTCATTGATTAAAGATTCAGTCAAATGATCAAGATGAGTCACCGCTGTTCCTCTGTCTCAGGAAACCTGAAGCAGCTGCCTGGCCATTCTTGAGAAGACTGTCAAGTGAAACCGGGTTAACAATTAACCTTACGAGGAAACGGAAGGGTTTTGTCTGTAACCTAACGAACTGTACTTGAGCATTTCAGCCACAAGATGGCACTAGACCGCCAGACTTAATAGCAGTGGCTTTCACTGAATGAGAGCTGCTTAGGATACAGCTTGGTTTATATTGGCTCACGCTTAAAGTCTTTTGTGCGTCTTAGCCAAGGGTCCAGTTTTACCTGATTTGTGACCCCTAAAGACTACGAGGCCTCCTGCTGACGACGACAATGTGAAGCTTTACCCTATCTCTGCCACTGCTGAAGTGTAGGTCATGTGACCTAGGCCTGCTTGGCTGCCTAGACTCTACATCACTGGCATACACATATCCACACACATACACATTAATTAAAATAAATCTAGATTAATTATAATTAAAAATACGATGTAACTTCAAAAACAAAATTGCCACCAATCCTCTTCCTGATACATTAACCTATCGCCCTTGCCGATTAGTCTGTAGTTCACGATGGCTCACATGACTGTTGATCATGGCTCCTCCACGACAGCACAAGGTCCATGAGAACTGTGACCTTGTCACCCATTTTGTGTGTCCCGCTGCCCAGACAGAGCTTTGTACCTAGGTGGTCATCTTATAACCAACTAGTTCCTGTTTGCCTAGGACTCTCCCAGTTCTGACGATCTTTTCCAGAAAACATGGATCATAAGAAAGTCTGCACATCAAAGTTAATTAGTACGTAAAAGCTTTTAGATCTGTTTATTTTAGTACTTCGTACGCATGAGTGCTTTTCCAGCATGTATGCGCTTAGTGCCTGCTGGGGTCAGAAGAAAGTGTTGAATTCCCCCGAGACTGGAAGTTACAGACAGATGTGAGCCACCATGTGGGTGCTTGGAATCAAACCCCTGTGTTCTTCAAGAGCGTGAGTGCTTTTAACTGCTAAGCCATCGCCCTAACTCAATAATTACATTTTGAAGACGTGTTTTGTTTTATTGGGGATTGTTGCTTTCTGAAATCCAACATAGTGTAGTTGAGCATATTAACCACAAGGTGGCACTAGACTACCAAACTTATTAACACCAGCTTTCACTCAAATTAAACTGAGAGGTCAAGTTATGGCTCCCCTGGCATGCCCTGGGCATGGTAGGGCAAGCCTATAATCCCACCACATGGGAGGTGGAGGCAGGAGGATCAGAAGGCAGTCTGGGATATATGAGATCCTGTCTCGAGCACAAACAAATAAAAAATCAAAATGTAAGGTACCTTTACATTGCAAATAAAGTATTCAAGCACACCGCTGTTCTTCATAGCACTCTCAAAAGCCTTCTTTTTTTTTTTTATTATATTTTTTTTGGCAAGGTATAGCTGAGGATGCAGCTTGGGGGTCCTGGAGTCAACCTCCAGTGCCACGAAAATAGGTAAATAAATAATCAAAGTGTGCATTGAAGTAATTTTAAATCCCATGCATAAGCAATCAATACACTTTTCCACGTAGTAAATGATTTGTTTTAAACTTTATTTATTGCTGGGTGGTGGTGATGCACACGTTTAATCCCAGCACTCGGGAGGTGGGGCAGGCAGATCTCTGAGTTCAAAGCCAGCCTGGACTACAGAGCAAGTTCCAGAACAGACAAGCTACACAGAGAAACCCTGTTTCAAACAAAGAAACAAATAAATAAATAATAAAAATCTTTACTAAACTTTTGTCACAGTGCACACACACACACCAAAAAAAAAAAAAAGCTGTGTTTGAGCAGGAAAAAAAAGCATGCCAGTTAATACAATAGTACCTCTATCCAAAAAATTTAGAGATAGTCAGTAAACATGGGACATGGGGCCGTACACCTACAATCCCAGCACTAAAGGAGCAGGAACTCAAGGCCAGCCTCAGTGCACAGTGTTCAGGGTGTGTGTGTGTGTGTGTGCGTGTGTGTGTGTTTGTGTTTGTGTGTGTGTTTGTTGTGTGTTTGAGTGTGTGTGTTTGAGTGTGTGTGTTTGCGTGTGTGTCTGTGTGTGTTAGTGTTTGTGTATGTGTGTTTGTGTGTGTGTTTGTGTGTGTGTTTGTGTGTGTTTGTGTGTGTGTTTGTGTGTGTGTTTGTGTGTGTGTCTGTGTGTGTTTGTGTTTGTGTGTGTGTTTGTTGTTTGTATGTTTGTGTGTGTTTGTGTGTATGTTTGTATGTGTATGTTTGTGTGTGTGCTTGTGTGTGTGTTTGTGTGTGTGTGTGTGTGTGTGTGTGTGTGTGTGTACTCAAGTCAAGGAAGTACTTGCTAACGATGGTGACCACCTTAAAAATTCTCAAGCCACAGAAAAATATGTCTGCCAGGAAAAAAAACAAAACCCATAAATATCTATCAGGAACATTCTTATTCTCAAGCATCTCTCCAAGTTCACAGTTCTTGGGCAGGAGATCACTGTAACCAGTGTCCTCTGGAAAAACATCTTAACCTCACCAAGGCCCAAAGGGCACCCCTGGAAAATCTCTTGTGTAATGGAAACTGGCCGCCTTTTCCTACCCAGCTTCAAACTTGCTCCCTGGGACAGTCTCTAAAACAGAGTTGCATCCCACCTAGCAGGTCCTATTCTGTCCTCTGGAAGACAGAACCAGGCCAAGCTGAGACCACGTTTTATTTCCTTGTTTTCTTGAATTGGGCTTTTTAGTTTTGAGTTGAATTTTAGTTTTATTTTGAGACAGGATGTTATGCCGCCCACTCTAACCCTAACTATGTATTTAGCCAAGGATGACCTTAAACTTCTGACCCTCCTGCTTCTGCCTCTGGAGCATTTGGGCAGCAGGTGTGCGCTGCTAGGCCTGGTGGAGGATAGATACCGAGGACAGACATCATGCTAAAGGTTGAATGTGGGCTCCCTGCATACTAAACACTCAGTCAATTGAACTACAACACAAGCTCCCTCCCAGCATTTTTATATTAACAACTTTGAAGGAGCTACAAGGTTTAAAATCTTTTTCCTGGTATGTATGGGGGAGGGCATGTGCACAGGAATGCAGGTGACCTCTGAGGCCTGCAGCCAACGGCTCCCTGGGAACTGTGTGCAGCCGGACATCAGTGCTGGAGAGCGAAGCCCAGTCCTCTGCAAGAGAGGTGCTCCTCTGGCTTCTGAGCCATCTCTCCAAGGCCTGTACAACTTTTTTTTTAAACAGTTTTGAGCATCTGGGTGTGGTTGGGCACACCTTTAAACCCAGCACTCAGGAGACAGAGGCAGGTGGATCCTTGAGTTTGAGGCCAGCCTGGTTACAGAGCGAGTTTCAGGAAAGTCAGGGCTACACAGAGAAACCCTGACTTGGTTAAGAAGAAAGGAAGGAAGGGAGGGAGGCAAGGAGGCAGGGAGAGGAGGGAAGAGAGGAAGGGAGGGAGGGAGAGAGACAGAGACAGAGACAGAGACAGAGACAGAGACAGAGAGACAGAGAGAGAGACAGAGAGAGCTTTGAAATGCTAATTTTCAGGAAAAATGTCTTTAGTGTTTAACATCTACTGATATCAATATATATTTCTACACAGACCTTTTCATTTTCATTTTATTTATTTATTTATGTGTGTGCATATGAATGTAGAAATCAGAAGACAGCTTTGGGGATCGGTTCTCTTCTTCCCCGACGGTATGGATATGAGGATCCAACTCCAATCATCAGGATAGGCAGCGGGTTTCACTACTCACCGAACCACCTCGGGATCCTGGAAAGGACTTTTTTCTCTTAATAGTTTTCGTTATATTTACAGCATTTGATTTGGATCAATCCAGAATATACAAAAAAAAAAAAAAAAAAATCCAGCTCAACAGCAGTGAGAATGATGCAACAACCCACAGTCTCTCTCTCTCTCTCTCTCTCTCTCTCTATATATATATATATATATATATATATATATATATATATATCTTTATTAACTTGAGTATTTCTTATTTACATTTCGAGTGTTATTCCCTTTCCCGGTTTCCGGGCAAACATCCCCTTAATCCCTCCCCCCTCCCCTTCCTTATGGGTGTTCCCCTCCCCATCCTCCCCCCATTGCCGCCCTCCCCCCAACAGTCTAGTTCAGTGGGGGTTCAGTCTTAGCAGGACCAAGGGCTTCCCCTTCCACTGGTGCTCTTACTAGGATATTCATTGCTACCTATGAGGTCAGAGTCCAGGGTCAGTCCATATATAGTCTTTGGGTAGTGGCTTGTCCCTGGAAGCTCTGGCAACCCACAGTCTTAATTCTGATTCAGGAAACAAGAGTACTACAGAGCCAAGCAGGAGATTAACAGTGGGTTTTCTCTGTCGGACATCTAACAAGGCAGCAGTATCTCTCCGAGCTTCCCCACACTGCCCAGGGACAAGACGGAAGAGGAAGACGCCAAAGAGTCAGCCAAGAAAGACCCAGTAAATGAGTCTGGGGTCAAGGCCAAAAGCGGAAGTCTAAAGGCAGAGTTCTGGACAGGTTCAACGGCCTAGCCCTGTCTGACAAAACTACAATGACACTCAGGAAGTTCCCTGGTATAAGCTTATTACTCCAGCTGTGGCCTGGGGATGCTGAAGGGCTCCTTCACCCCCACTGCCCACTAAGAGAAGGACTTTATTAAGCTGGTTACGAAGCACAGAGCCCAAGTAGTTTACACCAGAAACACAAAGGGTGGAGACGCCCCAACTCCTGTCGAAGGGGGGCACAAAGAGGATCAGTCAACTGCACATCTGCACAAATAAAACTTTATTAAGTTAAAAGGCAGAGAGAAACAACACATCTACCCAGCGCTTCGTGAAGGGCTTGCTCGGGAATGAGCCCCTGAAGCTTCACATTGATTTATTCCGGATGCAGCATAACCTGGTGTTTTCACTATTTCCCCTAAAATGCTTTTTTTTTTAAAATCCTGTTATGCCCAAGATCTCCTTTAACCTGGGCTTCAAAGCCTCTGTTTTGAGGGTGGAGGTGTTTTCTGTAGAACTCTGTGATCTGCTGTCTGCTTGCTTTGGACCTCACCAGCCGTAAAAGCCACTTTATCAGAGCAGGGACAGTGGCATACCGACAGTCTTTGTTGCTTGATTGGGGATGCATTTTTATGCATTTGGTTGCTTCCTGTATGTATTTTTCCCCAGTAGTTGTAACTGAATAAGAGAGCCAAAGAAAGGAGAGGCCTTACAACGGCCTCAGGTGGATCACTAATGAGTAAACAGAGCCACAGGAACCTGAAGGATTCGTGGAATTCTCTACAGATCCGTGCATTAATGGAAATCCCTTCGGTTTGGGGGTTTAAAGAAGAAGAAAAAAAAGATACTCTCCAAAACTGTTCACCTTTCAACATGTACGGCCAAACATAGTGGCACATACTTGAATCCCCCAGGGACTTGGAGTCAGGAGGGTCGGAAGTTCAAGGTCATATTTGGCGGTACGGTGAGTTTAAGGCCTGCTTGAGAGCAATGAGATCCAGTTTCAAAAATAAAAGGTGGCAGACAGGAGAGATGGCCCAACCGTTAAGAGAACACACTGCTCTTGCAGAAAGCCGGCTCACAACCACCAGCTCCAAAGGGATCCGACACCCACCCCTGACCTCTGAGATCACCAGCCCTGGGCACAAACATTCACTCAGGTGTATGCACAGGGGCACATGTGTGCACGCACATACACACACACACACACACACACACACACACACGCAGAGAGAAAGAGAGAGAGAGAGAGAGAGAGAGAGAGAGAGAGATGAGAGAGAGAGAGATGTAACTTCAAATAGTAAAAGAAATATTTTTTTTTAAGTTGGAAGCAAACTGATACAGCCGTGAACATGTCTTCCAAGTATTTCAGAGCAGAAAGTTTACTGCCAATTGGAAGCCCAGCTTCTCAGGCACACTGGCTGGGGCCTGCAGAATCAGGGCAATGTGTTATTGGAATCCCTATGGCTCAATGCTCTTGACTATGAAATGGCCATTATAGTCACAAGAAAATCAAGTGCTTATAAGACATTTGGAATTGTGTCATTTTTTAAAAATACAGCTATTATATGAGCCATATCATAGGAAGAAAAAATATTAACCAGAACTTATTTGGGACTTCTTCGTTAAGAAAATATATGTTGTTTTGAGGGTGAGTGTGATGATGCCCTGCTGGTTCCCTTCCTACAGGGGCATTAGGCCTAGAATCTGCAAGTGATTGCAATGCCTGGTCCTCACTTACAGGGGTAGGGGCTAAGCCAGGAATTCCGCATGCTGCTTGCAGTGCAGGATCCTTGCACAAGGGTGAGAGGGCTAAATCTCCTAGAGGAGAGACAGCACACAAGCCAAAGCCCGTTCCCCTCAACCCAGTCTTTCTCCACAGAATCTTTGACCACCATACATGTGGGGGGGCTGGGGGCTGGGGAAAAGGAAATGGGGGTGGTGGTGATTCCCTTTGTTGTGGAGATAGGTTACACATGCCATGTTTTATTCAATGCCTTTCCCACCTCAGTTCTTTTCTCCCATTGGGGTTTCTTCCCTCTGGGGAAACTGGCTTGCTTAGGGGGAGACAAAAGCAGGCAGAAGACACCTGAGTCACCTCCCAGGCTCCCTGGATCTCACTTCAGTTGTTATTTTCACAGAAGAACAAGGGAGTCGTCATTTACAGAAAATGTGAGTGTGGCGAGCACGAAATGACTCGGTGTTAAGTTCCGAAGTAAAAGGCTGGGCAGAAGTGAGCATGTTAATTAAACAGCTGTTGGTTGCACAACTTCCGGAAGTCATAGAAAAGGCAGCTGAGAGACAAACTATGAAAATCAATGTTCCTCTAAGGAACCTCGGTGCCAATGTGACAATTAAGGATAAATAAGAATACTATAAAATCATAAAAGCCTGTGTGTGTGTGTGTGTGTGCGTGTGTGTGTGTGTGTGTGTGTGTGTCTCCATGGATAGTGTGGGTGTCTAGAGAGGCCTGAAGACATTACCAGATCCTCTGATTGGGAATGAGGTGGGTGATTTTGAAGCTGATGTTCAGATGGGGAGGGGCCAGGCACAGCAAACTCAGCAGGTCTTCCAGGGGTGGTGGTCCTTTGCACACTGTCCCTGAATCTAATTACCTTGTACCATTAAAATAACAAGGAAGCAGGGTCCAGGGAGCGTTGAGGGTGGCTCAGGTAGACAGCGCCTGAGCAGTGGATGCTGGGAACTAAACCTAAGTTCTTTGAGTAGATGGGAAATTGGGGGGGAGGGTGACTGAAAATGAGCAGGATGTTTCTTGCTGAGTGATGGAAATGTCTTAGAATTCAAGCGATGATGGCACAGTACCACAACGATGAGAAGAGCCCAGAACTGTTGAAGTTAAGTTTGTACCATTGCCATTTTTAAAAACAGGAAACAGAACCGTTGCCAGCATGGCAGAATTAGCACCAGACAAAGTAAGTGGAGCAGCTTCCAAAACTATGTAGGAGATTGTTTACAAGAAGACGCACTTAGAAGACACAGAGATAATATCAAAACGGGACTTTCTCCCAGCCTTCTAATCTTTGCTGGTATCTAAATGATATCCCACGATAGGCAAAGAGGGCTCTTGTAAGTGAGGAGGGTTTCAGACACAGCAGGACAGGAGAGGAGTGGGGTTATAACAGATTAGATGAAGTTTGGCGCCCCATAGAGGAGGAGGTCATAGACAATCAGAAACAAACAAATGCTAAAACATAGGTCTGTGGTGGACTGCTTACCTGCCCTGTGTGCAATCTCCTGCACTGTGAAGCAAAAAAACAAAAACAAAAACAAAAAAAACAAAAGAAAGTCCTGGCTCTATCTTAGGATGGCTACATTTAGCAACTATCTATCTTCCTATCTATGTATCTATGTATCTATGTATGTAAGTATGTATCTATCTATGTATCTATCTATGTATTTATGTATCTATCTATCTATGTATCTATCTATCCATGTATCTATAGATCTATCAATCTATCTTTGTATCTATCTATGTATCTATGTATCTATCTATGCATCTATGTATTTATCTATGTATCTATAATCTATCTATGTATCTATCTATGTATCTATCTATCCATGTATCTATCTATATATCTATCTATCGATCTATCTTTGTATCTATCTATGTATCTATGTATCTATCTATGTATTTATCTATGTATCTATAATCTATCTATGTATCTATGTATTTATCTATGTATCTATAATCTATCTATGCATCTATGTATGTATTTATCTATCTATGTATCTATAAATTTATCTATCTATGTATCTATCTATCTATCTCTGGGTTTTTGTTACAGGGTTTCTCTGTGTAGCCTCAGCTGTCCTGGAACTCGCTCTGTAATCCAGGCTGGTATTTCTCATTGTTTAAGATTTATTTATTTTCATTTAATGTATATGAGTGTTTTGCCTGTGCGTATGTATGTGCACCGAATGACTTGTGCCCAAGGAGGCCAGTAGAGGGTATTGGATCTCCTGGAACTGGAGTTATAGATGTCTAAGTCACTGTGTCCATGCCAGGAATTGAACTCATGTCTACTGGAAGAGCAGCAAACTACTGAGCCATCTCTCCTGCCCCAGAATTCTGTATTTCTTAACTTTTATCTTCTTTGGTTTCAAAGGGGGCTTATAAAAACACAAAGGTAGCCCACAACATGATCTAGTAGGTAAAGACACATGTTACCAAGCCTCTAAGATAACCTGTATTTGATCCCACATGGTGAACAAAGAGAACTGTCTCCCCCAAGTTGTCCTCTGACGCTTACTGTATACTGTTCTGGAGCAGGTTGGACCAAATACATATCTACATATGCAAATAAGATGGGTAAATGTGAAAATCTGAAAGTGGCTCTGAGGTTCGTTAGAGCAGCAGAGCTTAAGAATCACTGCCCAATCAGGGACAGCAGCCCTGGCTGCTGAAGAAAGCAGAGGCCTGAGAGCATCCGAGAGGTTCTGGCTCTGTGCAGGAAGCCATTACTACTGCTACCACCTCTGTGGGCTTGAAGACTCTGCTCTGCTCCCTGAGTCCTCAGAGGGTCTCCATCCCAACAGAAGATCTTGCATGATCTGTCACAACTCTTTAAGACTGAAAAGACCAGGGTTTCAAAGGCTATTGTTGACTTTTTTTTTTAATGTTATTTATTTACTGTACATGAGTACACTGTAGTTGTCTTCAGACACACCAGAAGAGGCCATCAGATCCCATTACAGATGGTTGTGAGCCACCACACGGTTGCTGGGAAATGAACTCAGGACCTCTGGAAGAAGAGCCAGTGCTTATAACCACTGAGCCATCTCTCCAGCCCCTGTTGCTGACTTTTAAAGTTACCCCAAGAGTCAGTGCTTACCTTCCACATATCTCATCAGCAACAGAGTCCTTGAATATGTTTTGGAGTATTATTCATTTGATCACTAGAATATGAGCCAAATCTCCAGTCACACCTAAGGGCCTGCCTAGTGTCCCATTTTTTCCCACCCCACCCAACCCCCAAACCCCCAAAGCCCAAAATACAGAAACAACTCCACTGATGGATACAGTAGGCAAGAAAGGCAGCCAGGTGGAGGGGGTTGGGGGGTTGGGGGAGGATGGTGGCACTTGACTGGAATCCCAGCACTGGGAAGGCAGAGGAAGGTGGATCTCTTGAGTTCTAGGCTATCCCCCTCTGCAGAACAAGTTCCAGGGCAGCAAATTTCAGGGCTACACATAAAAAAAAAAAAAAAAAAAAAAAAAAAACTGTGTTGGAAAACAAAACAAAAACAGACACACACACACACACACACACACACACACACAAGACAGCCAGGTGTGGTGGTATACACCTATAACCAGTACACAGGACCTGAAGGCAGGAGGATCAGGAGTTCAAGGCCAGCCTCAACTGTGCAGAAAAGTTCCAGATCAGCCTGAGCAGAAAACAACTGCAGACTAACACTATACCTAAAATACACTGGATTAAGTAGAGGGAAAAAAATTGAGTTACTCATGTTAATATTCAAATATGAATAATAGTTTTAATCCTCACATACACCCAAGGGGAGGGGGTGGAGGGGGCAGCATCAGGGCTCAACCCAATAAGGTCATGCTGCAAACACAGGTCTTGCTGCTGGGTTGGGGTATCTCCCTACTCTCAGGCAGCCTACTCTCAGGCAGCCTCATGGAAGATATGCTGTGGTAGGAAGCCCAGACACGAAGTTTCAGTTGAATGTGGTTGCAAAATTAACCAACGCATTGACAAATCAAGCCCTCTAGAAAAATTGTGATTATGTCGCCGCCCACATCATCCTTCTTCAAATCGTTTATTCTTAATAAGGCCTTCCTTTGTGGAGCCATTTAACATACAGTTGTTTACAGGAAACCACAGGCAACCTTTCAAAAATGCGTGTGGGACTTCTGGCTTTGAAGATGTTTCACGAGCTCTTGGCTGCTGGCAGTCTAGGCTTTAGTATTTAACAAGGTGGCTTCTGGCCGCCTGTCTGTCTTGATCCCCTCTAATAATCTGATGCTAGAGAGTGAGTAAGAGTATGCTCACTAGCGTTCGCAATGCCAGGCCTGATCGATAGTTTTGCTGTTCACACCGCTCTGTTCCAGCTTTAGCTTCCTCACTTAGAAAGTAAGAGTGGCGAATATGATCCTGAGAGCTGCAAACACCAGCCGAGGTGTCCGCAAACTGGACAGAAGCACACACTGGCTTCCACAAAACAGCTTGAAATCTAAAATTAAAAATTGTAGAATTCCTCCTGGCCGAAAAATAAAATAGAATAAAATAAAATAACGTACATTACAAGCATTATTTAGAAACCGTGTCTTAAGTATCAATTCTTCTGAAGAAGGATGAAGTCCGGATGGTGATGCTGTGTCTCCTCTAACACACGACGTCTGGCTTTAAACTGTGCTAGTCCAGAATCCGGATCTTTCAGACTTCAGAAACCATCCTGAGAAGCCTGAGACACAAAGCTGCCCCAGGTCTAATGGCCCAGGTGCGCTTTTCTCTTTGTGACTCTGCCATTTTCAAGGTTGTTTCCACCCTGGGAGGGAAATTACAGAACCCATTACCAGAAGGTTTCTTCCCAACCCCCTGCTTGGCTGGCCCTATTTCCGGTCAGCAAGCCACAGCTGCTCTGGTGATCCAGTTGCCCCTTTCGTCTGCACCTGCCCGCCCCCTGCCACCCCCTGCCAGCGGAGACCACTGGCAACCAGCTCCGGCTCAGAGCAGGGAGCCTGGCAACCTTCCAGGGGCCTGATATTTTGACAGAGAAAAAGCTCCGTGCCCCAGCAGATGACATTCAGTACGGCTTGCACATGATGTTAGTAAACTCCCTCGAAAAGAATTTAGGGGAAACGACTTTGTGCTAGGTATAACGGCAAACACGGAAAAGGGAAGACGAAGGCACAGCCACACCCTGACCCTTGCTGTATGTTTTTACGCTACCAAAAGCCTGTCATTAATGTTACTCAGTCAAAAGAAAAGAAAATGTTCCATATATAGCAAAACGAATGCAGCTTGGAAACAGTGGTAAAGCATGCAAAGACAGAAGGACAAACATCACATAATTTTGTTAAAATGAAGCACCTTTAAAAAACAATGGAGGATGGTAAGGGGGAGGGGGAGCACTCTTATGGGGGAGGGAGAGGGGAGAGTGGGCTTATGGACAGGAAACCGGGAAACCAGGAAGGGGAATAACATTTGAAATGTAAATAAAGAAATATATCCAGCTAATTAAAAAAAAACAATAGGGGCTGGGGATTTAGCTCAGTGGTAGAGCGCTTACCTAGGAAGCGCAAGGCCCTGGGTTCGATCCCCAGCTCCGAAAAAAAGAACCAAAAAAAAAAAAAAAAAAACAATAGAGAGACAGACTATAGTTAGTAATGGTTATACAATACCATGAACAAGTGTAATGTTCTCACCTATTTACAGCCTAGTAAAATGATATAATTAGGATATAATTTATTTACCGCGATAAAAAAGAAAAACAACGAAGTGCTATGCAGAGCTATGAAGCAAGTTTGTAACTTGAGTTCCTCAGAGAAGCAGGCAGCTTCAAACCCAACAGGATCACTAAGAACACTCCTCCATCAACAAGCCGGGCACAGCAGCCAGATGTGGGGGCTCCTGCCTGTTTTTCCAGCACTCAAATGGAGGAGGCAAGAGGGTAGCAAGTGCAAGTGCTGCCAGGCATACATGGCAATATCTGTCTAAAATGCAAAAAGGAAGAAGAGGAAAGGACAGGAGGGGAGGGAAGAGGGGAGGGGGAGGGGAGGAGAGGGGAGCGACAATTATATGCATCAATATCAGTCTTCATAAAGATAGGAAAGTAAATGATCAGTAAGAGCTTCTTTGGCTATTTCTAGAACTATTTTTGAAAAAAAAACAAATCTGAACAAAATATGGCAAAATGTGGTCCATTTAATCTCTTGGATGTTCGCAGGTTTTATGTAATTTTTTTCCTTTTTCTTTTCTTTTTTTTTTTTTTTTTTTTTTTTTTTTTTCGGAGCTGGGGACGAACCCAGGGCCTTTCCCTTGCTAGGCAAGCGCTCTACCACTGAGCTAAATCCCCAACCCCTTATGTAATTTTTTTAATCTAAATTAATTTTTCCCGTCTTCAGTTCCTTTCTCAAATCTTAACACTTCCTCTTCCGCCTTCATTCCTTTGACCTGGCTTCTCGGGCTCAGAACACTGATACTTTCAAAAATCCCCCACCCACTCCTCAGTGCCTGTACCACATGGAGCCGCCCACTTCTCCCCCCCACCCACCCGCCCCTCCCCCGGGCTACCAGAGCAGTCAGGCTTACATACAAGGCCCTGTCACCTGTTGTCCACCCAAGGCCAATCTCTCTGTCTGGTAACTGTTTGGTGCCTGTCTTTTCAGCTGGAACTCGTTTGCCATAAAGCCAGACATTTGTGTCTACATAGTTCTCTGACAAGTCCCAAACATGGAGTTTGCTAAATGAACGCATGTGTTTCCTTTCTATATATTTGAAATATTTCAGCATTTTACCAATTGATGAGATAATAATATTAACAATTAACATAATGATATCTGAACAGAGAAACAGGGCTGTGTAGGATAAAGTGCTTGTCTAGAAGCCCTAGGGTCAATGACCAGCAATACCTACCCTAGGGATGGAAGCACCAATCCGAGATCCTAGTACTCAAGAAGAGGCAGGAGGGGGCTGGAGAGATGGCTCCGTGGTTAAGAGCACTGACTGCTCTTCCAGAGGTCCTGAGTTCAAATCCCAGCAGCCAATCACGTGGTGGCTCACAACCATCTGTAATGAGATTTGATACCCTCTTCTGGTGTCTGAAGACAGCTACCATGTATATAATAAATAAATAAATCTTTAAAAAGGGGTGTGGTGGTGCTGGAGAGATGGCTTGGGGGTTAAGAGCACTGATTGTTCTTTTAGAGATCCTGAGTTCAATTGCCAGCAACCACACGTTGGCTCATAACCATCTATAATGGGATGTGATGTCCTCTTTTGGTGTGTCTGAAGACAGTCACAGTAAACTCATATACAGTAAATAAATAAATCTTAAAGGAAGGAGGAGGAAGAGGAGGAAGGGGAGGAGGAGGAGAAGGAGAAGGAAGAAGAAGGAGAAGGAGGAGGAGAAGGAGAAGAGGAGGAAGAGGAGAAGAGGAGGAGGAGAAGGGGAGGGGGAGGGGGAGGGGGAGAGTTAAGGGGAGGGGAGGGGGAATGAAAAGAACTTGAACTCATGAGATGCCTGAACCAACTCGCTTTATTTTCCCCATAAACCACTGAAATGACTGCAAAGCCTGTTAGTCTTTCAGCGTCTGAGCTGTTTCCCAAAGACGGCTGAGATTGTTTTGCTATATGCACGTCCCAACTGTTGCTTAGAAACAGGGGCTGGAGAGATAGCTGGGTAGCTAAGACGGCTTGCTCCTCTTGCAGGGACAAAAGTTTAGTTCCTAGCACTCATGCCAAGTGACTCACAACTACCTTTAACTCCAGCTCCAAGAGATTTGACACATTTTCTGGCTTCAATCCCAGCATTAGAGAGGGAATAGCACGTAGAGGCAAACTCTTTGAGTTTAAGGCCAGCCTAGTCTATAAAGACCAGAGCTGCCACACAGAGAAACCCTGTCTCAAGAAACAAACAAACAAATTAAAAAAAAAAAAATCTTATAGGCTGGACGGATGGTTCAGTGGTTAAGAACTGGTTGCTCTTACAGAGGATTCAAGTTAGATTCTCAGCATCTACATGGAAACTCACAGCCATCTGCAACTCCAGTTCCAGGGGATGTAGTGTCTTCTGGCCTTCCACAGTGCCAAGCACACACACGATTCAGACATACACACAGGCAAACGTCCATAGTCGTAAAGTTTAAATAACAAAGATCTCTTCCCATCTGTCTTATCAGGGTTTCTATTCCTGCACAAACATCATGACCAAGAAGCAAGCTGGGGAGGAAAGGGTTTATTAAGCTCACACTTCCACATTGCTGTTCATCACCCAAGGAAGTCAGGGCAGGAACTCAAGCAGGGCAGGAAGCAGGAGCTGATGCAGAGACCATGGAGGGATGTTACTGACTGGCTTGCTTCCCCTGGCTTGCTCAGCTTGCTCTCTTATAGAACCCAAGACCACCAGCGCAGGGACAGCACCACTCACAATGGACTGGGTCCTCCGCTCTTGATCTCTAATTGAGAAAATGCCTTACAGCTGGGTCTCATGGAGGCATTTCCACAACTGAGGCTCCTTTCTCTGTGATAACCGCAGCTGGTGTCAAGTTGACACACAAAACCAGCCAGTACACCATCCATAAGTAACTGAGTCAGGAGACACCACTGTGTCTATGGGGTACATGTTCCAGCTTCCAAGAAATGTGAATATCATCTGAGAACAGGCGAACGAGAGCCAGCAGAACGTGATGAATTAAGGTATGAAGCACAATCCTCATTATACAGTCACAGACTCTCAATTCTAAGTGCTAGGATTCCAGAAGGTACTGTGCCTGACCGGATGTTCCTCTCTCTTGTTGTCTCTCCTTTGATGATGTTGTTGTTGTTGTTTTGGGATGAGGGCTTACCATGTAGCCCTGCCTGGCCTAGAAGGGTGTATGCAGACTGTCTTAGTTCGTGTTTTACTGCTGTGAAAGGACACCATGATCAATGCAAGTTCTATAAAGGACAACATCTAATTGGGACTGGCTTACAGGTTCAGAGGTTTAGTCCATTATCATCAAGGAGGGAACATGGCAGCATCCAGGCAGGCGTGGTGCAGGAGGAGCTGAGTTCTACATCTTCACCCAAAGGAAGCCAGGAACAGACTGAGCATCCTCCAGCAGCTAAGAGGAGGGTCTCCAAGCCCACCCCACAGTGACACACTTCCTCCAACAAGGCCACACCTAATAGTGCCACTCCCTGGGCCAAGCATATGCAAACCATCACACAGACCTGTCTGGCTGGAACTCATAGAGATTTGCCAGCCTCTGCCTCCTGAGAGGCACCACCATGGCGGGCTGGATGTTCATGTTTAGATAGCAGAAATTTCAAAACGCAATTCTACATGGATAATCGTAATATTCGATATCTTTATTCTGAATCAAATATGCATGCTGTGTCTTATAACAGTAAAAGCCAACGTATAAAAGAACTGACTACTGTCCAAGCAAAGGACAGGTATTCTCAATGAAGAACTTTTCCTTCGTTAAGAATATTGAAATGGGGGCTGGGGATTTAGCTCAGTGGTAGAACGCTTACCTAGGAAACGCAAGGCCCTGGGTTCGGTCCCCAGCTCCGAAAAAAAGAACCAAAAAAAAAAAAAAAAAGAATATTGAAATGATTTTCATAAAGTATTTTGGAAATGCCAGTGCTTACCATAACTATGAAGTGCACACATCCAGGAATATCCATTCAGTGGCACTGTATAGGTGCTTTTTCTTCTAGAGTCTCTGCTACAGGAACAGCCAACATGCCTTGGTGAGCCAAGGTACTTGCCACGAAGCCTGATTTGATCCTGAGTTTGAGACCAGTGAAGTAAATAAGATTGGTTTTTTATTTTGTTTTTGATTTTTTTTTAAGATTTGTTTATTTATTTTATGCGTAAGCATACTGATCTCAGCTTCTGATGAAGAGGGGAACTCTAATGCCTCGGTGTACTTACGTATAGTTTCCTTAGGTAGTCGAGTCAGTGCCCTGTGTCTCTGTAGCCATCAGCCCTACAAGAATGCTCAAGATTGATCTCAAAGCTAAGGGTCAGGGCTAGGAGAGGCAGGTAGCTCACTGGGTACAGGAGCAGCCTGTTTACATACCCAACACCCTCCAAATGGTGAACAAGGCACTGTCCAGGCAGAGCTGGGAAGATCCCAGGGACTTGCTGCAGGGACTTGCTGAAACAGTGAGCCCCAGGCTCAGTAAAAGACCCTGTCCTCCTTCAACCTCCACATACACCTTTATGAGTAAACACCACACACACACACACACACACACACACACAAAGTGTGCTTATATGGGGTTGGGGTTGGGAGATAGGGATTGAAGTCTGTCATTGTTGATGTCACCAAAAAACCAATTTATGTTCATGAACTTCCTGGTTCTCCAAACGAGAATGAGTAATTCGTCATTGCCCTTTTATTTGAACAAGTAAATATTTATCAAGCACATTTTCATGTTATAAGCAGCATAAAACAGAGAAAGTAGAAAGAAAAAAATAACAGTTTCTGTGGCTTTCAGCAATTTTCAAACTTTACCTTGATAATCAAGTGTTGGTTTTCATGCACCTGACTCAAGGGACTCATCAGAAGCCTCCTCAGGCTTAGTTCTTATGGTACTATGATAAATACACATCATGCTTTTATGAGTAATTAGTAGATGATATCAGGGTTCTAAAATTAACAAGTTAATATTACCTGTTACCTGCTACATTGATAACCACTGCCCAGAGATGATTTGCAGCAGAAGCTTCATTACAAGAGCTGCAAAACCTTACATCTGAATCATAAACAGAGTTTGTGTTTCCTCTAGAATATGATGTTTCCGAACAACGTTGTCTAAGATTACTAAAATTCCCTGTGATAATTGTGTCTCAGGTTCACACGGGTCATGTAAGTTCATTTTCATATCCCTAAAAATTAATCAGGCCTGGGGAATATCATTTAACAGTAATAAACACTTAGTGGGTGAAAAGGGAGGCTCTTGTCAACATTGGCAAATAAGATTGAAAAACTTGGGGACTGGGAATATAGCTCTGGGGCAGAGCACTTGTTTAGCATGTTTGAGGCCCTGGGTTCAATCCCCGGCATGGGAAGAAAGAGAAGTAAATCTTTTGGGGCTGAGCTGGGTGGTAGAGGACTTGATGAATATGTCTGGGGTTCTGGGTTTGATCCCTGGTACTTTAAAATAAAAATGGCCAGGTGTAGTGAAGCACTCCTTTAATCCCAGCACTTGAGAGCCATCCACTGGTGAATCTGAATTGAAAGCCAGCCTGGTCTACTGAGCTCCAGGACAACTGAGGCTTCATAGTAAGACACACACCCAAAAAGCAAAGGAAACAAAATCTGCCCCACTCCTCTGTACAGTTTCAGCCCCAGTTTAAATTTGAGAAACTCGCCAGGCAAGTACTTTTCAAACCATTTGCGCTGTTGCTTTTGTTGAAGGTCGGTGGTAGATTTTGCTCTTCTTACCTTTCTTCTCATGATAGGTCTTCCTCATGGACCACTCTCCTAAGAGCCTTCTCCCCACAGTGGTCTATTCCAGCCAAAGATGTCCCCAGTCTTCTAGCAACAGGAAAAGAGGGTTGTTATCCACTGAGAGGAAGATGGGCCGGTGCCTGCTCCGCAGAGGGAGGACCGAGCGATGAGGGCTCTCCTCTGAGTTGTGGAGCCCATCTGAAACGGGAAAGAAGCATGCGCTGCTTCTCACCGTGCCAGAGAGTACCACCTGCTCTCGCTGCAATCAGAGAAAAGAGACAAAGACTCGGCTGCCAACGCTCTCAAGAAGCACTATTCAGAGTAATCATTAACAAGCCCGGAAGCGCACACTCCACACTTGGGATAAACTGAACACGTCTCCAAACTCCAAAGTATTTGTCTACGTGACTCCCACAGCTTACTTATCAGGAAAGGGCTGGGAGAGACCAATCCTGTAACTATTTCGAGCACAAGAAGAACTAACAGCAGAAATCCAGCCTTAGAAAGGGATTTGATATGTGCTCGTTGCTGCTTGAAAGGAACACGAGGAAGCCTGCAATCCCAGCCACTCACAAGGCTGAGGCAGGAGGATTACAGGTTGAAAGCCTAAGCAACAGAGTGAGTTTAAGACCCCGTCAGGCTACCGTAGTAAGATCCTATGTCAAAATAAGAAATAAAAATAAAACAAGAGAGGGCTGAGGGGAGCTCAGAGAAGAGTGTGTAACATGAGCAAGGCTGTGGGTTTAATCTCAGTACAAAAGAAAGAAAAAAACAAGGAGAGAAATGAAAAGAGAGAAGAAGAGAGGGAGGGAGGGGTATGGAGGGAGGGAAGGGGAAGGGAAGAAGAGAGGGAGCGAGGGAGCGAGGGAGCGAGGGAGCGAGGGAGCGAGGGAGCGAGGGAGCGAGGGAGCGAGGGAGCGAGGGAGCGAGGGAGCGAGGGAAAGAAGAATGTGCAATTGGAAACATAGGTCTGAGGCTGGGTTGCTTTCCCCTGGTCCGGCCTTGCAGTCTGCCTTTCACAGTTGCTCAAAGGTGGGCTAGAGAGATGGCTCAGCTGTTAAGAGCACCCGATGTTCTTGCAAAGGACCTGGGTTCACACTGTCTGCCTGGTGCACCCACATACATGCAAGCAAAATACTCAAACGTGAATTAAAGTAAATTTTAAAAAACCTTTAGTTTTTTGGTTTTTTGTTTTTTTTTTTTTTTTTTTTTGTTGCTGCTGCTGGGTTTTGTTTGTTGTTTGGGTTTTGTTGGTTTTGTTGTTATGTTTTTGTACTGTTTTCCTTTTTTTTTTTTTTCAACACAGGGCTTCACTATGTAGCCCTGGCTGTCCTGGAACTCACTCTATAGACCAGGAGGGCCTCAAACTCACAGAAATCCACCTGCCTCTGCCTCTTGAGTTTTGGGACTAAAGGCCTACACCACCAACACCTTTGAAAAAATAAAAAAAAATAATAAGAATTACTCAAAGGCCACATTCTTCCTTGGGATCTTCCTCTCGGGAGAGAAAAGCTAAAGTTATATTTTAATAACTGGGACCTTCCCAAACTTAATTTGCATCTCAAATGACCCCAATGTCCACTTCCTTCTGTTTTATACAGGGAGCAAAGTGTTCAGGGAACAAAGTACTTAGGGAGCAAAGTGCATCGCCTGGCATTCATTAGAAGCAGCGCCTGAGCTCTTCACCTCAGAACCTTCCAGTGAACCCTTCTTCTTTAGCATTAGAGTCATGGCTTTGGGATCTGATGGGGGAACTTTTTTCCAAACCCTCTATTTCTAATAGCTTTCCTGAAAGCAGTCCGCGTGTGCGGAGGCACTAAAATCTATCTTCAGGATCAGACTTCAGTTTCAATGAAGGGAAAGCAAACTTAGGAGAAGACTAGTTAAAGCCAACATCTTGAAGAAATTAGCAAAAGCATTCTCTGACCTGCCTCCCCGCCACACGATAGTTTCCACTTGTGAAAAAGAGCAAATTCATTTAGAAAGATGTTTTGTAATCCCAATAGCAAGAGTCAGTGTGGTTAAAAACCAGTACGTTCTTGAAAAGCCCATGTGAGTCAACCTAAGAATTGCCAGTCATGCATCCTAAATGTGACTTATCTGGCACGGTTCCACATGAAGTTCCAAAAGTTCCATCCCTGGCCCACACATGGGAGTTGACAGACATGTCCCCGATCAAACACCTGCACAGAGTTTGTACACAAACACAATCCCCAAAGCCACCGCCTGGAACCATCACACTGGTTCTGAGCGTTCACAGCCACTACCTCAAGAAATGTCTTTGTCATAGTTTGTTGTTTTAAGAAGCAACAATCCCAGCCATTTGATTTTACCAATGAAGACTCGGGAGACAGACGCTGTGGTGAAAGCCTGCTAGCTCAGAGAAGCAGGGAAAGCAGCCAGCTGACCTTCCTACTCCACCAACCTCCTAGAAGGAAAAAGATCCTTCTCCCTCTCCACGCCATCTTAAATAGCCTTCTTCTCAGTATTCCTCCTTTCTGTTTTCGTAAGTTCACTCCCTGTCAACTGGTTACTTGTTCTGCCTCTCGATCTAGGGTTGACCTATTTAGCCCTCGGGTTTAAGGTGTGTGCTAGGGCTGAGCCGCACCACAGCAAGGGTTTTCCAGTTCACAGTCTTGGGGTTCACAATGTGATCAAAAATCCTGCAATAGCAGTGGAGGGAGATGAATCTGACCGAAGCATATTATAGACCTGTATGAAGGCGGAAAGAAGACCTGCTACTTTTTATAATTAGTATATATGAATACACAGTGACAGGAAAAGAAGGAAGAAATGCTCTCGTTTTACAAACAAAGGACACCCCACACATACAAACACACTGATTCAAGAACTAAAGATCTCCACCACAGCCATGAGGGTTGGCTATACAGTAAACCGACTCATTGGAACGTCATACTGCATACACATATCTCAAATATTTATTTCATGTGTGTGTGTGTGTGTGTGTGTGTGTGTGTGTGTGTGTGCCTAAGTATGTGCATGTGTGTCTGCGTACCATATGTGTGCTTGCCCATGGAACGAGACAAGGGAATGGAATCCCTTAGGACTGGAATTACAGGGTCTAGTGAGCTACCATGTGGGTTCTGGAAACTGAATCCAAATCATCTGCAAGGCGATCCAGGAGATCTTAACTTCTGAGCCATCTCTGCAGCCCTAAACAGGTGGGATTTGGTTTAGATTGGTTTGGTTTGGTTTGGTTTGGTTTGGTTTGGTTTAGTTTAGTTTAGTTTGGTTTGGTTTAGTTTAGTTGTTTAGTTTGAGACAGGGTCTCATCATGTAACCCTGACTGGCCTGGGACCCTCTCTGTAGAAAAGAATGGCATTGAACTTCAGATCTTGCTGCCTTCACCTCCTGAATGCTAGGATTAAGGGCCTGTGCCACCATGTCCTGTTTATAGTACTGAGGGTCAACTCCAGGGCTTTGTGCACGCTAGGTAAGCTCTTTACCAACCGAGCTACTCCCAGCCCCGGCTACCTGCCAAATACATACATAAATACATAAACAAATAAATAAGGAAAACAGACTTTCTGAAGTATTTAAGTTTAACCTAATGAGATATATTTAAGTGTGTTATGAAATATGGCTTCCGTTTTGAACTTGAAACCTAATTTTGTAATACTTAACATATGCCGTAATCTCTCTTAATGCTTTTGACCCAGGTTCCCTGGGCTCTTTTGTTTGGGTCATTGATAATTAGATCGTAGACTGATTTAAAGCTTGAGGCTCTTTTCAAGATAGCATACTGTCAAGCGGCTGGATAGATGGCCACAGTTCTAATTCTCTGTAACCAGGGGTTTCTACTTAACTTTCCCTTCAAAAAGCAAAGTCCTCTTACATTTCCTTGAACAGTGATCACCTTAGCGATGGTCACCATAGCAATGATCACCATAGCAACCCCATCGGAAGCTATTATAGCCCACAGTAGTACACAGGGCCACCTTTCCATGGAGGGATTTGGACTCAGATTGGAAGGCACAGAGCTAGCCCCTTCACCGCCAACTCCAGGTCTGTGATCTTCCCGATCTATCAAACTGGTTTGCGAGTCAGATGAAACCCCCCATGAGAAGGCTCCCAGTGCTCCCCCTTCTCCTTAGGGAATTGAGTCTTCACTCATAGAAGTAAAGTCAGGCCCAGCCAGGCATGGTGGCACAAACCTATAATCTCAGCACATCGGGAGAATGAAGCAGGAGAATCAGGATTAGGAGTTCAAGGCCAGCCTTGACTGCATAATAAATATGAGGCCAGCCTGGCTGCATGAGGCCCTGCCTCAAAGGAAATGAAGGAGTGGGGAAGGGTGGGGGAGGGGGAGCAGGAACGGGAGGCTAGAAAGAGAGAAGCAGTCCAATACAATACAATAAAATAAAAAGGCTAAATGCAAAATATTATTAGTATCTAATATAACTGATTATGAAAAAAAAATTCAGGCCAAGCAACATGTTAATTATCTAATCAGAACATTATTTTTGAAATAGAACCTGCCCCAGTCGTTTGAATAAAGTAACAGTTGGTTTGACTGTTTCTGGCTTTACCACCATATTCTTTGACACTCAGAACTCCTCCACTCAGTTCTAAAGTGGGGCTCTGGTGACCACGAAGGCTATATCAAGTTCGTATAATTAGGCAGCACAGAAGAAATACAGTAAATAGATTGCCTTATGCCTGTAATCCCAGCACTCAGGAGGTGAAGGCAAGACTGAACTACTGAGAGAAACAGTGCCTCAGGAATAAAATCAGGAAGGAGATCTGGCTTGTTCTTGTGTTTGTTAACAGTGGAAAGTTCTCTTGTTTCAGTGCTGCACCGCTGTGACACAGTGTGGCTCGGTGAGATCCAGAAATGACAGGAAAGTGAGGGTGAACTATTCTGCATATGGATGTTTTGCATGTATGTATGTACGTACGTATGTATGTATGTATGTATGTATGTATGTATGTTCGCCATGTGCATGCCTGACACCCACCAAAATCAAGAGAGGCTTTAGATCCCTCTGGAACTGGAATCAAAGATGGTTGGGGACCACCATATCGCTGCTGGGAATTGAACCCAGGTCCTCGGTACGAGTAACAAGTGCTCTTAACTGCTGGGCCCTGAAGGATGCAAATGCATATTGCTGAGTTCTCTCTCTCTCTCTCTCTCTCTCTCTCTCTCTCTCTCTCTCTCTCTCTCTCTCTCTCTCCATATATATATATAACAAGTCTGGCCTGACATTCCAGGAGCTGCCTTTACCTACCCTCTTATTTAGGGATTCCAACTTTATCTCTTAGCTTTGTTGCTGATGTAATTATGTAAGTTGATAGCTGGTAAGGCATTATGGGAGAAAGGAGAACTTGACTGGTTTTAACTAAAGTACAAACCATTTGCTGAGTGGATAAGTTGTTACCAGAAGCTACAGATTAGCAAACAAAAAATTCCAGCGCCAGACATAAAATTTCTTCCTTTTTGTGTGTTTGCTTGCTTGCTTGTTTTCTACGTTTTGGTTTTGTCATTGTTGTTATTGTTTGGGTTTTTTTTTTTTTTTTTTTTTGTTTGTTTGTTTGGGACAGGGTTTCCCTATATAACCTGGCTGGTCTTGAACTCAGAGATCTGCCTCCCTCTGCCTTCCGTGTGCTCTAGTGTGCCTCAAGGCTACCTTCTGCTTGCTAATTTTCAGGGTTTAAGTCATTGCTAATTTCTTGTTAGTTCCTCTAAAATCCTTGTTTTAGCCAATGGATGCTAGTGTTATCTCCTAAGATGAGGATCCTGCATTTAAACTGTTATTTTTCACATCTAACCATGTAGGTTATAATAGGTACAATGGAATTCCACATAGTTGAAGAAGGCTAGATGTTATTCCCATCCACCTCCTAGACCCAGTTTTACTTTTAGGCTTTGCTGGACCGACGCCTTTCTGCTGTGTGGTAGTGGCCCTCGTCTTTCCATTGATAGAAAACACGTGTGTAAGAACTCCCAAACACACCCTGCATAGCTTAGTGCCTTTCTCTATTTTACAAGATTTAGAATTACTTTTTCACCGCGCTGGGAAATCATTTATAAGCCTTTACAAGCCGAATCCATGTAGTAATTATTTTTAACTACTTCTCAAGCAAGTCTCTTAACACTTGATGGCCAGGCCAGGAGAGAATGTGCTGAGATCCAGTCAACAGGTGGGCCGTCACTATGGAAACAAGTTGGAAGTAAAGGTCACTTCTGTGGGTCCCACTCCTCACTTCCCTGACCACCAGCCCCACAATTTTAAGTTCAAACACACCCTCTTGAATGACACTCTCATCTCTGCCCTCTCAATCTCCTGCAGACATTATTTCTTCTTTCAATCATTGGCGAGGCCTACACACTCCCATAAGGATTTGCACCATGCACTATCTACTTTTGCAAGCCACTAGATGAACCTGCCCTCCCCAGTAAATTGCAACTTGGGATTGATGCTGTGGGACAGTCTGATTTTGCCCAGGTCTGCCGCTCCCCTCAAGTTCCAGTGACCTTTGTCAATGTCTCAGTTTTTTTGGAACGGTTACTCCAGTAGAGCAGAGACTGCTCATTGAGGATCCAACCAGTGTCCTCTTCTTCTGGGTCACACAAGAAGGCCACAGTCTACAGCTTCTTTGTGTATAATGTAGTCAGTGTGCAAGTTCTGTTCATGGAGTATGAGCAGAGTTAGCATTCCTCTGGGGCTGGACCAGAGCTGCCTAAACGCCCACATGCGTCCTTACCTCTCAGTGCAGGGGAATGCTCATCCTATGCAGACTATGGCGACCATGGAGAGAATCATATATTCTAGCAGCCATGTGCTAGAATAAGTCTGTGAAGCAATTCCTCATCACCCCAACACGGTCACACACATCAAGAGACATGCTCCCCGCTATGGTTATAAGGCTACCCTGACACTAACCCATTAGCTAAGGCCTTGCATTCTGTTCTACTGAAAAAGAAAAGATTTAAATGTCCTTGGCCTTGTGCTAAGTGATGGAGGTTGACTCAAGGGACCTGAGGAATTAGGGCTTAATAACTAGGCTAAATTATTTAATTCTTTTTGTTGTTTTGTTTTGCTTTGCTTTGCTTTGAGAGTGGGTTTCTCTGTGTAGTCCTGGCTATCCTGGAACTTGCTCTGTAGACCAGGCTGGCCTCTAATTTGGAGACCCACCTGCCTCGGCCTCTAGAGCACTGGGGTTAAAAACGTGCACCACCAATGCCCAGCTTAATCCTTAATTCTTAGGGGAGCTAGACTTTCCTGATTTGAAAACACCAGCCACTATATAACCAACAGCCTCAAAAACTTAGCATCTGGAACTGGGCCCTGGTGGCGCACATCTTTAATCCCAGCACTGGGGAGGCAGAGGCAGGTGGATCTCTGAGTCTGAGGGTAGGGAGCCGTATTGGATTTGGGCCTGGCCGCTTTGTGACTGCATAGCTCAAGGTGGCTACGTGACTCTGGGCTGTATGGCCACAGAAACTCACCCCTAAGGTGGCTGCTGTAAGATTATGAGATTGTTGGACAAAAGCCTCTTCCAGGAAGATTCCGGGAGCAATCACAGGATGCTTCAGCCTAAGCAAACACCGGAAGTCCCTGAGAAGATTCCTGAGAAGGGTTCGACCTTTTCAAAGAACATGTCCCGGGAAGACTGTTGCCTCTTTGTTTAAGGAGGATATCTTTCAGTTTAGTGATTCACCTTATATCCTTGGACACTTCTCAGTACTCCCCCACCCTAAGCTTCAATTCCTGCCTCAGAGCTTTAAATGCTGTACATTCCTCTCAATAAACGAGACCTTGACAACAGAACCTTGCTTGGTCTCCTTCTTTTCTCCCCCCCACCTTGACACTCAGATAGAGCCTCTTCGGGACCCTGAATAACTGGACTTGCTGGACGGGTCATCTGAGGGTAGCCTGGTCTACAGAGAAAGTTCCAAGACAGCCAGAGCTACACAGAGAAACCCCAGGTCAACTTAGCATCTGAGGGGAGGAAGGAAAGAGGCAAAAGCTCCTAAACAGGCTGCCTTTCTACAGAACCCAGAGAGTTAGACCCCAACATGATGCATTGTGCCTAAAAGTTGAGAGACTGATCATCCTTTTTTTAAGAAGAAAAGAAGAAACAAAATAGGTGTCCAAAGTGAAATGAAAAAAAAAAAAAACTCCTTTGAACATAAAATGTTCTGTTTATTTTCACTGGTTTTTATAGAACTGTGAAAACATTGGTCACATAAATAAAAATAGAAGAAATTCAGGTGTAGAATGGCTCTGAGTCTCTGCCCAGGTTTGCTGATTTTAAAAAAATTATTTCGAATACATTACCATTAAAAAATAAGTTATTCTAGGTACTCTATTTATCAAATCACTTGTTACTGCTCAAAGTAAAGACTAACAACAAGATTATTTCCTCCGAGAATGAGAACTCTCTTACTCACAAAGTAGCCCATCCGCCCAGCTTAGCCCTCAAGTCTCACCCCTTCCACTCTGATTTCTACTTGCTTTCATATACAGAGTGGTTACACCCAAGGAAGGGCTAGTGAAAGTGGGGTGGAGGGTAGATAAAGAGTTGGTTCTAAAAGGGAAACTTGGAGGTGAAAATTGCAGGAAAATGTGTGTATGAGAGATAATAATAATAATAATAATAATAATAATAATAATAATAATAATTAATTCCTTAAGACTACGAAAGCATATGTGCCCCTTGGTCAGGTTTTGCATGCTTCTGAACTGATCCCCTCAAGGCTAGACTGGCACCCCAGTAAGGTATCAAACATGGATGGGAGCAGGCTGGTAACTCTAAGAGTTGTAGCCAGTTAGAAGCAAGGGAGTGGTAGCCTGGGACTTTCAGGCGATGTCTAAAATAGGGACAGTCCCATAGCTGTACCCTAACTCAATGTCAGTGCTTTGTTATAGAACCAAAAGGATTCTAGATCACCCAGCCGTTGTCCGGAGAACGGGAGAAAACAATAAACGAGGCGTCCAGCATGTTGTAAATAAGGCTGGGTCAGAAGCCAGAACCTGCAGACATCAAGTGGCTTCAGGAAAGCCGTCACAGTAGTTGATTAACCCCGTTCAAATCGCCCATGCAGCCGCAGCGCGCGTTCCTTGCTACCCGCCCCAGTGTTCTGAGTTCCCAGATGAAACGCACACATGCACGCACGCACGCACACACGCACGCACATTTGGAAAGTTCCACTAACTCATATTTCATGAAGGAGACTGAGCTGCTCTTCTCACATAGTCCCATTAGAAGACTAATGGAGGGGGTTGGGGATTTGGCTCAGTGGTAGAGCGCTTGCCTAGTAAGCGCAAGGCCCTGGGTTTGGTCCCCAGCTAATGGAGGTCGCAGCCCTAAGGAATGAACCCTCCCTAAAGAATGAACCCTCCCTAAAGAATGAACCCCCCTGTACGTGTGAAGGGAGAACAAAGGTTGGCAGGACCCACATGGCTTTCAGTTTTCAGGCTACTGGATCTGTAGGCCACATCCTGCCACAAATTCCACTGTGTCTTCTCCTCCTTCTAAATTTGTGTCTCTCCAGCTATCACGATATTGAAACAACCGACCTCCTCCCAAATTTCTCTAGGAATCTCATGCAGGGAGAAAGAAAGGGTGCTATCCAGATAGGATGTTTGTCTCCGAAAAGAGGATGAGGAGACTATACCGACACACACACACACACACACACACACACACACACAATGATGGGTCAATGTGGTTGGGCGGGACCACAGCTCGGATCCAGCCTGACTTTCTATTTAAACTTCAGTCTCACTTCAGGACCTTGAAGATGAACTGGAGGGGGTCTCCGGACTTCTTCACAAGTATGTTGATTCAGATCTAGAGGACAGATAGCTAAACTTGGCGTCTTGGAATACAAACCATAACCTCAAGTTTGGTTAACACCTCAGATTCACTTTACTCTGACTAGAGGTCACACACGGGACACTTCCACATGTATTGGGCTAGTCTTGGCCTCAACCTCCGGGTTTATCTACACATAATCTTAGTCTTTCTGGCCAATTACAGTTTCCTTTCTCTTTTTTTTTTTTTTTTTTTTTTTTTTTTTTTTTTTTACAGTTTCCTTTCTCTCTCTCTCTCTCTCTCTCTCTCTCTCTCTCTCTCTCTCTTTTTTTTCTTTTAAACACTCTTGTTTGGAATAGAACATAAGCACCTCGCCCAGTCTTTCCCGTTGATCAGGTTTAAAGTGTTGCTGATTAATGGGTGGCTGCCCTTGTTGGTGAGCTGTGAGTCTCCCCTGAAGGAATAGCGTTCTGCGGCACCTGTTAGGAGGCATGCCTGGACTTAAGAGTCTTCAAGATGAGAGCTCATTTTCTCATTTCTACCCCTCGTGCAATTGTCCCCTGTTTAAAAAAAAATAATAATCTTGGCGTTGTACAAAGAAACACACTGCTTGGCTCGTTCTGGTCATGGTTTATCTTTAGTTTTTGTCACTTTTGTCACTAAAGATAAACCATGACCAGAACGAGCCAAGCAGCAACGCCCATGGCCAAGATGGCCTCTGCTTTTTATCCCTAATGCGAGGGGGAACTTGGTTATTCTTACAGGCTGAGATTCATCTCATAGTCTATTCCTACCGGTTTATTAAGAAAACTGATCAAAGGAAAGGAGGAAGGGCCTTTGCATAAATAACAAAAAAGTTCACCAGGTCCGGGAGATTAAAAGGTTTGAGTTCAAGCTGGAGGTGTGGTGGCACACGTCTTTATCCCAGCCCTTTGGAGGCAGAGGCAGGTGGATCTGTGAGTTCAAGGCCAGCCTGTTCTACAACGTTCCAGGACAGCCAGGGCTACACAGAGAAACCCTGTCTCAAAAAGTACACACACACACACACACACACACACACACACACACACACACACACACACGGTTTGAAGTCCTTTGCATAAGTTTTATCAGGTGTAGGGAGATTTATGGAATATTAACCCACTTGACCTGACTTTGATAGAAAACAAATGAAACAAAAAGTTTTCCCCGGGGGCTGGAGAGATGGCTCAGTGGTTAAGAGCACTGTCTGCTCTTCCACAGATCCTGAGTTCAAATCCCAGCAACCACATGGTGGCTCACAACCACCTATAAGCAGGTCTGGTGCCCTCTTCTGGCCTGTAGTTGCATACATGCAGGCAGAAAGCTGTACGATGTATACATAATAAATAAATAAATAAATAAATAAATAAATAAATAAATAAATAAATAAACAAATAAATAAATAAATGTTTACAAAAAAAGTTTTCTCCGGTTCCTTTTCCCTCTTTTTATTAACACAGTAGCTTCCTTCGCATTGATAACTTCTGCCCTTCCTGGGAAATATGGTAGTCGAAGAGAGAAGCATGAGCAGATGTGTGTTCTTGGGAGATGATAAAACCTCTACGGGAATTAACACTGGTTAGCAGCAAACACTGAAGTGGCGTTTACTGTGTACCAGGCAGGCTTGCAGTTCCTTCCATGTTTAGCCGTGTTCCCACACAGACACCTTATGAGATCAGTTCATGAATGGGGAAACCAAGCCACAGAGGGCCGAAGAAGCATGCCCAGTAAACACATGACAGATTTGAAACAGCGTTTGCCCTTGGCCACCACAGCGTTTTGTTTCCCGTTAATGTATTTCTGAGCCCAGTGAAAGCAATAGTACCATGTGTCAGCTCAAACCACAATTCAGACCCCAAGAGCCTTCTATTCCCCTGGCAGGTATGTCGGGCCCCAAATAAAACGTGAAAATTGATTTCTTTCAGTTTATTTGTTCTGAGGCTTTTTGCTTTGGTTTTTTTTTTTTTTTTTTTTGGTTTGGTTTTGAGACCAGGCTAGCCTTGAACTCACAGAGATCCAACTGCCTCTGCCTCTGCCTCTTGAGTGCTGGGATTAAAGGCATGTGCCACCACCACTACCTGGTATGCCTACTTCTCTTATTGAACCCAGGACCATCAGCCCAAGGATGGCACCACACACAGTGGGCTGGGCCCTCCTTCACCAATCACTAAGTAAGAAAATGTCTTACAGCCGGATCTTATAGAGGCATTTTCTCAGTGGAGGTTCCCTTCTTTCAGAAGATTCTGACTTGTATCAAGCTGATATAAAACTAGCAAACACCAGCCATGTCAAGCAGAGGAGCAAGAGGAAGAAGTGAAGGAGAAAGAGAAGGAGGAAGAGAAGGAGAGAAGGATTGTGTTCCCCTCCCCAATTAGTCCTACTTCAGAAGGATTAGACACTACACACAGAAAGGCAGCTAGCCCATCTATTCTTAAGATTTATTTATTTTATTTATATGAGTACACTGTAGCTGTTTTTTCAGACACACCAGAAGAGGGCATCAAATCTCATTACAGATGGTTGTGAGCCACCATGTGGTTGCTGGGAATTGAACTCACAACCTCTGGATGAGCAGTCAGTGCCCTTAACCACTGAGCCATCTCTCCAGCCCTAGCCCATCTATTCTGCTAGATATTGCAACGTGGTTTCATTTTTGTTTAATTGTTAATTTTAATATTTTTTTCATTGTGATAGATACCACCTATACCATGGGGCTTAAAATATACATTAACAAGAATAATTATACCTGAACACTCACCATGTCAGCATAGATGATGGACAGAGAATTTACACAAGAGGAACACACCATACAGACACGGACGGAGAGCTGTTAGTAGGCAGAGAGCTCCCTCTCATCATCTGTGTATGTAAACAGAACCTCATTTTTAGCTGGGGAAGACATTGTACTTCTGATCCTCCTGCCTCACGTCTCCTACTTCAACTCATAGCAATCGTCCTGCTTCAGCGTTCCTACTGCTAACATTATAGACTCAAGAAACCATGCCTGGCTTTAATCCTATCTTTAAAGAAAATATTCACGTTTTGGAACACTGCTGAGTAGAATTAGCATATGAGTTTGTGCTCCCACAAACTCAGCCTTGATAGGAATCCTGATACCAAAACATAGAGGCACCACAAGGCAAGAGGATCATGGGCTCTACCAAGGACTAATTAGCCTCTCAGTCAAAACCTTGCTATGGAATTTTCCATGAGCCAGAAAGGAATTTTACCTATTCTAAGCCACTTATATTTCAAGATAGTTCATAGAAGCTGCCCTAAAGTGAGAAAAGTAAGAAAACCTCATTCATCTTCCTATTCCCTTCACCTCACTGGGGTTGGTTTGAATGCAAAAATGTCCCCCATAAGTTCACGTACTTAAACACTTGGCCCCCAGTTGGTGGTGTCCTTTGGGGATCCTTGCTAGCGGGAATACAGTACTGGGGACCAGATTTGAGAGTTTATAGCCTTGACCCACTTCCTGTTGGCTCTCCCTGCTTTCAGTTTGTGGTTGAAGATGTGATCTCCCGGCTTTATCCCTGCTGCTGTAGCTTCCCCACAACTATAAACACCTAGCCCTCTGGAGTCATGAGCCCAGATCAGTTCCTCCTTAAGTTGCCTTTGGTCATGGTATTTAGTGACAATAATCATAGAGTGACTAATAGGTGTGTTAAACCAGACTTTATATAGTATTCTCACAGTATAGATAGTAGTCTTATCTCTTCACAGGCAAGAGAAGAGTACCAGATAAGAAATGCTCGATGAGGGCTGGAAAGATGCGGTGAAGAGCACTGGCTGCTCTTCCCGAGGTCCTGAGTTCAAATCCCAGCAACCACATGGTGGCTCACAGCCATCTGTAATGGGATCTGATGCCATTCTGGTGTGCACTCATAAATAAATAAATAAATAAAATGTAAAAAAAAAAAAAAAAAAAAACAACTCTTGACAGGTTTTATCTGAAGTGAGTTTTGGTAAAACTGGCCCTAAGTAATATGACGTATTGGAGTCAAGATGTACGGGGTTTACTTGTTTGTTCCTTTTAGAGTTTTTTTTTAAGTTGTTGCTTTGGTTGATTTGTTTGTTTGTTTGTTTGTTTGTTTATTTATTTATTTATTTATTTATTTATTTATTTGAGACAAGGTTTTCCTGGGAAGCCTAGGCTGTTCTGGAACTCTCTGAGGCAGCCCGGGCTAGCTTCGAACCCTCCCTCTTCAGCCTCCGTCAGGCTGGGATTGTAGATGCGACAGCACACCCGGGTGCTAAATGTTCTTTAAGTACAATAATTAGTTTCTATTCTACTGCGTGTTTGGGGTGCTGATCGAATGAACACTTCTGATAAGCAGCTCTGCCATTATTCAGAAAAATCAGTGAAGCCCCATGCCGTCACAGCTCTGTGAGCTGTCTACTTGTAAGTTCTAGCAGAGGCCTGGCAGCACTGGGATAAACTGGGGTTTTGATCGAAGAGCCAGAGGGAATGGAAAGGCGCTTTAAACAGCTTAGGCCACCCTACTGACCAGGAGTCCCCCACAGTGAGGAGTAAGATGCTGTGCAAAGCACTGGGTTGCAGGCAAGCATGATTAACAGGCATCATCCGATAAAGGACCTGAATAGAGCCCGCACACAGTCTATAAAAGCTTCATGGAGGCTCCCCAATCGCTCCCTGCCACTGGAGAGTGATAATGTTGGCTGAAATCCCTGGCCTGCTTGTCCCCCAGAGACATTGAACTTTCCTGCTGCTAGAGTCTTTTTGATCTTGGACCATCCATCTCATCATCAGCCGTGCGGAAATTAACACCATTTGACCTCCTATCTCTCGAATCTTTTCCATCTTAACACGAGCTGTTGGCTTTTGAAATTCAAAAGAAATCGAGTGAGTCTTTGCCTTGGCTAGGGCGGTGTTCTTTTTCCCCCCTGGAGGTTGGTTTTCTGTCTAGCCAACAGCAGCAGGTGTGTAGAATTAGCGGGACCATCCCACACACACCTAAGCCCAGCCAAGGTATCACTGTCGGGATAACCAGCTGGAAGAGTGTCGCCCTCGTTTTACATCAAAACAACAAAAAGAAAAGCCTTCGTGTTACCCAAGATGACATAGACAGTCAGAATCAAGCTGGCCCCTGTGGGAATCACAAGCAAAGCAGGTCACACAGGGGCTGCATGTGAGCAAGCGAAGGGAAACTCCCTTAGAGACGGGCAAGGCTCAAGACTTACTAGACAGTCGCTGGCTTCCCCTTACAAACAACACAAACAACTTTTGGTGATATTCCAAAGGTACATGTCATTTGTTGGCGTGCTAGAAAGGGATTTTCCCACTGCGATTACAAGGAAATATAGAACGTGATGGGTGTGGTAGAACCTGCCTGCAATTCCGGCATTTGGGAGGCTGAGGCAGCAGAATCACCAAGAGTCTGAGGCCAGCCTGGGCCAGAGAGTGAGAAATTTTTCTGAGAGAGAGAGAGAGAGAGAGAGAGAGAGAGAGAGGGAGGGAGGGAGGGAGGGAGGGAGGGAGGGAGGGAGAGAGAGAGAGAGAGAGAGAGAGAGAGAGAGAGAGAGAGAGAGAGAGAATATGGAAGACCAATGAGATGGTTCACTGGGTAAAGAAACATATAAACTAGGCAATCCTGATGACCTGCGTTTCACCCCCCAAACCCATGTAAAGGTGAAAGGAGAGAACGAACTTCACGAAGAGGTTCCCTGACCTCCACTCCCATGTTGTGGCACACATGCACCCTCCCTCCATATCACCATCATCATACCCACGGCAGTACATAAAATTAAATTTTAAGAAACGTGGAAAAAGATAGAGCACATCATTAAACATTAGCCAGTCCTAACGGTCCTGAATCCCTGTTTACAGAAGCTTGAACTAGACAAATCTCAACCTCGGTCTTCTCTCCTTGGATTGTTGCTTGATTTGGTGGTTGGTGTTAAGGATTGAGCTTAAGGCCTGGTGCACTCTAGCATTGGACTACACCCAGTAACCTCAGAGTGTGGTTAAAGCATTGAAATTATACCCAGTTATCAGTATTTGGGCAGAGTCATTAGATTGGAGGCTTGGGGGGTTGGGGATTTGGCTCAGTGATAGAGCGCTTGCCTAGCAAGCGCAAGGCCCTGGGTTCCTTAGATTGGAGGCTTGGTCAAACTGGGGAAGGGGCCTCTGAGTGGAATGGAATAGATGAGGGGACATTCTGTCCACACTTGGACTACGTGAAGCTGCTAGAATTTGCACATAGACTAATAAAGTGTGAGGCTCTGAGGAAAGTGGTATCAGACAGGCATGGCGGGCACACCTGTAATCTCAGCGTCTAGGGAGGCCATCTTGAGCTGTATAGTGACATTCAGAAAGCAAGGGGGAAGGATGTAAAAAGAAGAGAAAGGAGCAGAGAGGAAAGGGGACTATGGGAGATTTGGGAAGGGGTTAGAGACAGGAGGGAAGGAAGGAATGAAAAAGAAATCCCAGCGCTTGGAAGGTGGGAACAGAAGAATGAGGGGTTCAAAACCCTCCTCAGGGGGCTGGGGATTTAGCTCAGTGGTAGAGCGCTTACCTAGGAAGCGCAAGGCCCTGGGTTCGGTCCCCAGCTCCGAAAAAAAAAAAAAAAAAGAACCAAAAAAGAACCAAAACCCTCCTCAGCCTCGGAGAGAGTTTGAGGCCAGCCTGGGCTACATTAGATTAGGGAGAAAGAAAGAAAGAAAGAAAGAAGGAAAGAAAGAAAGAAAGAAAGAAAGAAAGAAAGAAAGAAAGAAAGAAAGGAAGGAAGGAAGGGAGGGAGAGGAGAAAGGGGAGGAGTAAGAAGGAGGAGGGAAAGAAGGAAAGGGAGGGAGGGAGAGAGGGAGGGAGGAAGGAAGGAAGGAAGGGAGGAAGGAAGGAAGGGAGGGAGGAAGGAAGGAAGGGAGGGAGGAAGGAAGGAAGGAAGGAAAGGTGTTGTGGATACTCCAGCACATCTGAAGTTGGCCTGAGCCTGCTGAATTTGAATCAATCTGTCCTAAAATCCATATTGAAAGATGAATAAAGTTTCACTTGTATAGCCCATGGGACTTTTCAAGACATGGTCTCTGTTATTTCTTCTATGTTAATAACAATCTTGTTGTTTCTGTTTCATAGCTACAGATAAAATGGTACGCCAGGATTAATCAACCTGCCACAGTCACAGCGCTCACCAGGGAGAGCTGGGTGCCATGAACACTTCCCAACTTATCTGGGGAATGATTGAGGCTCTGGACCCCTAGATAACATCAGCCTCAACCTCACGTTTCAGCTGTGTGTTCTCCATCAGTCGGGGCAAAGCATCCTGCATGTCCCCAGCCCTCATCAAATGGTCACCGCTGACTGAAATCCTCACAAGAGCTATTTTGTGAGTGTGAGAACGTAGGCTCTGGAATAAGCCCCATTTCAGGCCTGTCCTGACCGCTAGTCCTCTGACTCAGAGCACACTTCCCTGGCCTTCCATTTTGCTTAGTGTTAAAAAGAGAAAGAGGGCAGGGTGGCTCAATGGTACAGAACATGTTGACACGTTCAGAAGGAGACTGGAGCTCCATCTTTAGCCCCATAAAACGGGAGAGGTGGGGAGGAACCAAGGGAGAAAGGGAGATAATCACATTTAGTCCTCAGAGTTGTGAGAGGGATCCTGTGAAATTACATTTACAAAGCACTTAATCCAGGAGCACCAGGTCCTGGCTCATCAGGTAACCGGAAAGTGTAAACGCCAGGCGAGTGAGCCTACTTCAGTTGCTACAGGTTAGAAGAGCCTGGAACGTAATAGAGCCCTTGAGGATGCCTCTCCTCAGAGACTGCTGTGGTCCCCGCCCTGCAGGCTGCTATGTTGGCAGAGGAGCCTGAGCTGAATCGGCACAGCTGCCCTCAGGGTAATTTTACCTCCCACAGGGCCATGCCCTTAACCATATACCCAACACACCCATATCTAGCTTTCCTGTCTGTAGAGAGATAAAGGCAAACAGAGGCATCTGGCTCCTCAGCTGCATCTGTCCATCTTGTCCGCCATCCTGCCAGCATTGGCTTGTGCATGTGCTAGTGCCAGAGACTCCCGACTTCTACCCCCGAGGCTGCAGGCAGAGGTGGACAAAGGAGAGTCCAGTCTTCTTGTTACTCCGTGGGCAGTCAAGGAAAAAAATATTAACTGATTGCTTAAACTCCATTTCCAAGTCTGATATAAAAAAACTAAAACATTTTTTTCAGACACCCCAATCCCCCTAATAGATTCCCTTCATAGTCATATTTAAAAGTATAAAATAGGGCTGGCAAAATGATTCAGTGGGTAAAGCATTTGATGCCAGGGATGCTGACCCGAGTTCAATTCTTTGAACCTACGTGGTAGGGGAAAAAAAGAACTAATTTCTTCTGAATGCTGTCCTCTGACCTCAACACACATGGTACATGGGCATGAATACGCGCGCGCACACACACACACACACACACACACACACACACACACAACCAATTAATAAAATATATGTAATACAAATATAGTTAATTAATTAATTAAATACTGAACATTACCAGAGCAGCCCCACCCTTCAAGGCAGTCATGAGCTAACTTACTCTCCTGACTCCCAGTATATGACTCTGTTCTGACACTACTCGCTGGCACCCTCTTTGCCTGTGATACCAATACACTCCTCACCTGAGGGGTTTGCCTCTTCTTGCCTTTCCCTAGAAAACCTCTAGAAGCCACCTAATGTCTTCTTCTGTTGATGACTCTTCCTGTTAACTCTTTGGAAGCCAGTCTCCTATCCCGGTGATGGTGGTGGTGGTGGTGTCTACCCAAAAGCCTACAAGAAGGTCAACATACACCATATATACCAACTAGAACCTCCTAAACCATAACACTCATGGTTTATATACATCGTCCCCACTAGGATACTGGTGACTGGTTTGATGGATGATGGATGTAGCCTATTTGTGGTAAGGGCAGGCAGAGGGCATCAGGATCTGAACCTCAGTATTCAGTGCCGTGGGGGAGATGCAGGAAATCTTTGGTGTTAGGGTTCCTAGCAGCCACACACCATGATTTCTTTGAAATGTAAAACTACCAGGGCTCCACATCAAACCAGAAGAGGAAGGACTTTTGGGGCTGGATGGAGCAGTTTTGTTTGCTCATCTCGAAATGCAGCACCATGTTGGAACCCAGCACAATGACTCAGACTTCTTCAGCAATGCAAACTAAGGCTCCGTGGCTAAGGGCACAAGAGCAGCTCTCATGCTCTTTACAAGGCTGAGTTCATTCCCTGAACCTAGGCCAGCAGTTCACGCTAGTCTGCATGGAACTCCAGGTCCAGAATGCCCATGGCCTTTGAAGGCACCTCCACCGGATGTGCATATGCCCACATTCAGACACACACCTACACATAGTTAAAAATAATAAAAAATTATCTGAGCAGCGGCATCATATGCCTTTCATTCCAGCACTTGGGAGGCAGAGGCAGGAGGATCTCTGTGAGTTCAAAGTTAGCCTGGTCTACAGAGCGAGTTCTAATACAGCCAAGGCTACACAAATTAACCCTGTCTTAAAAATAAATAAATAGAAATTAATTAATTAATTAAAAATAAAAATAAAAAAAAAAAGGAACCCTGGGCTGGAGAGATGGCTCAGCCGTTAAAGGCTAGGCTCACAACCAAAAAAAGGAACCCTTTCTGCAGGGGAAAAATGTTATACATAATTTCAGAGAAAACACAGGATGATTTTATCTACTCAGCCTTGTTCCTTTTGTCTTCTTTCTCTGACCATTTTCATGTATCCCATCCAGGCTAGCCTCGAACTCCTTATGTAATTCAAGGTTTGGACTCCCAACCTTCCTGCTTTCGTCTTCCACATGGTGGGATTACAAGCATGAGTCACACCATCCGGCAGGGTGCTCACTCCCCTCTTCAGGAAAGCGAAGCCCTGTGAAGTTAGGGAATCTCAGCCCAGCTTTAACAGGGAGCAAGAGCTTGGTCATCCAAGTTCGCTTTCCCATTGCTGGGAAAAGCTCTATGACCAAAAGCAACTTGGGAAGGAAAGGGTTAACTTAGCCTTGCACTTCCTTGGTACAGGCCACCATTAAGGGAAGTCAGAGAAGGAACTCAAGCAGAAACCTGGAGGCAGGAAATGAAGTAAGGACCCCACAGGAGAGCTGATTACTAGCTTGGTTCAGAGACTGCTCTGCTTGCTTCCTTACACATTTCAGGACCGGGATGGCCTTGCCCACAGTGGGCTGGGCCAGGGTCCTCCCACATCAGTCATCCATCACAGTGAACTCACACAGGCCAATCTGACGGAAGCAATTCCTTAATCAAGGTCCTTCTTCCCCTACGACTCCAGTTTGTGAAAGTTCACAAAAGACAAAGAAACAAACAAACAAAACCAACCAAGACAGTGCCCGATATTCTCTCTCCTTTCTTACTGGGAACACCAGACAGAAATACTTTTGTCTGACCAAAAATAACGAGGAAGGAAACAATTACCATTTATCTCACCGATGCATCGTTAAAGGCATTTCTCAGATAAATCACCCAATACTGTTAAAATCCATAAGCTCGGGCTGGAGAGATGGCTCAGTGGTTAAGAGCACCGACTGCTCTTCCCAAGGTCCTGAGTTCAAATCCCAGCAACCACATGGTGGCTCACAACCATCTGAAACGAGTCTGATGCCCTCTTCTGGTGTGTCTGAAGATAGCGACAGTGTAATCATAATATATAATAAATAAATAAAATATTTTTAAAAAAAAAATCCATAAGCTCGATGAAATTATCTTTAGTGAGCTTGCTAATTACCCTAAATGTATGGTGGTTTGAAATGTATCCCCCAAAAGATAAATCAAGACCCTAAATCCTAATACTTGGGAATGTGAGATTAAAGGGAAATAAGATCTCCGTAGATAGAAACAAGTTAACAGGAGGCCATTAGGATGGATCCTACATCTAGCAGGAATGGTGCTCTTGTGGGAAATAGGTAGGATCACTTGGAGACCTAGATTCGAAGAAGACTTAACCCCGTGATGATGGAAAACAGACTGAAATGATACATCTGTGAGCCGAGGACTCTCAGCCATGACAACCAGACACCTGGAAGAGAGGCACAAGGAGCCATTTCCCCACAGTCTTCAGAGGGACCACGGTCTCCATGACAGCATGCTTTGAGAGGATAAATTCCTACCACGTCAAGCTACTTGGTTTACAGCACTCTTTTCGGAGCTGTCTTTAGAAATGAGCACACCTTGCTAGGCTGTGTGGTAGTTCCCACCTTTAATCCCAGCTCTCAGGAGATATCACCAGTGGATCTTTGTGAGTTCAAGGCCAGTTTTACATTCACACTAGCCAGGGATACATATACTGGGGCCCTGTGTCAAACAACAGCAAAACCCCACTATACCTCCTAATTGTTCCATAGATCTAAGCAGTATCCTGGCAGGAGAAGCCATGGGACAAAGCTGGGCATCTCCACTGTGCCAGCCTGGGTTGGTGGAATGACTTCTTGATAGTTCTAATGTTGTTCCCAGCTCTGCTTCTCTGGAAGACTCTACTTGAACACCTCCCTCCCACCCCTGCCCTTATTTTCACTAATGTCACTATACTCCTCTGGGTACTGTAACTATATCTTATGTCCCTGTGTTCAAAGGGATTGTAACCTTTCTAGGAGCCAGAGAAATGTCCATCTCGACCATGGCCCATGACTATCTGCCTGGCTTGAGAAAAATTCTGAATGAAGGCTTCTGTGCATGCAGTAATGGATGGATGAATAAATGAATGAAGAATGAATGGTTTCCAAGGCATTTAGCACTTACCTGGATGGATTGTCCTGTTGCCCCTCCTCCTGTTGACATCGCCCCTCTTTCTTTGACTTAGAGCATGACAGGTACAATCTGCACCATTTCTGCTTCCTCCTCCTCCTCCTCCTCCTCCTCCTCCTCTTCCTCCTCCTCCTCTTCCTCCTCCTCTTCCTCCTCCTCTTCCTCCTCCTCCTCCTCCTTTTCTTCTTCTTCTTCTTCTTCTTCTTCTTCTTCTTCTTCTTCTTCTTCTTCTTCTTCTTCTTCTTCTTCTTCTTCTTCTTCTTCTTCTTCTTCTTCTTCTTCTTCTTCTTTGTCTTTCCTGCCTCTGTGTCCTCAAGCCCTGTGCAGTTCTTTTTATTCTTTTTTTTTTTCTCTTCAATTCTTCTAGGTGTGATTGCCAATGAAATTACATGATTCTCTGTTGAGTGGTAATGCTTTTCCTAGGGGAACCACATTACACACACATCTATTTCACCCAGATAGGGAACCCACCACTGACCAAAGTGTAAATACCACCAAAGTCCAACTTGGTGAACCAATGAGTCTTATTGGGGTTACTTATAGGAATATGGGTGAAAGTTACTTACAGGAACAGAAATGACTCAAAGACAGCTGCATCACCAAACACCACCACAGCATGGGTGACAGCCCATAAAGCTGAGAAAAACACACTACTTAGCCTGCAGGCAGCTCAACAGACTGGAGAGTGCCTCAAGTTAGCGTAAACCTCTCCCAGACAGCTCAGCGCAGATTTCTGCTTCTGTTTCTGGAGTCCATTGTGCAGCTTTGTTTGTCTGACTCCTTGCAACTCAGCTTCACTTTATCTGAGAGGAACTCTCAGCTTTTGTTACTTCTCCGGTAAGGAGGGGCCTAGTAAATCTGATCACTTTCAGGGACTTCCTGAAGCTCTTTTGAGCTGTTTACCTTAAGGAGCTTAAGGAGTTTCTTTGCAGGATAGAATGTTTCAACCTCCACAAAGAAACTGTTACTCTGCATTCTCAAATTTGGGATTTAGTCTTCTCCAACACTTCACAACTCTGTACTTGTGTTTTCTGGGAGGCATTTCTCCTTGACTGTTCCCAGACAGAGTGAGCAAAAGTCAACCAGCTTGAGGCTAGAGAGATGGCTTAGTGCTTAGGAGCCCATACTGATTTTGTAGAGGAACCATTTTACCTCAGTACCCATGTCAAGACAGTTTACAACCACCTCTAATTCTAATGCCCTCTTCTGGCCGCTAAGAGAACCTGCATACACACATGCACATATCCAGAGAAATACACACATACACACACACACACACACACACACACACACACACACACACACACATATATATATATATATATATATATATTTTAACTCAACCTGTGGTAGTTGGAATGAGAATGATATCCAGAGAGTCATATATTTGAATGGTTAGTCTGCAGCCAGTAGAACTGTTGGGAAGGATAAGGAGATGGGACCTTGTTGAAGGAGGTGTGTCACTGGAGATGGGTTTGAGACTGCAAAATCCCATGCCATCCCCAATCTCTCTTTCTGCCTTGCACTTGTGGGATCAAGATGTAAGCTTTCAGCTACTGCTGAAGCCCCTTATCTGCCTGCTTGCTGCCATACTGTCCACCATGATGGCCATGGACTTATCTTCTAAAGCTGTAAGGCCTGCATAAACCCTGTCTTCCTTAAGTTACCTTGGTCATGAAGTCTTATCACAGCAATAAAAAAGTAACCGAGATGATATCTACATTACCTTTGCATCACTGTGACCAAATTTCTAACAAGAACATCTTTTTAACTTTTTAAAGATTTGTTCATTTATTATATATAAGTACACTGTCACTGTCTTCAGACACACCAGAAGAGGGCATCAGATCTCATTACAGATGGTTGTGAGCCACCATGTGGTTTCTGGGATTTGAACTCGGGACCTCTGGGAGAACAGTCAGTGCTCTTAACCACTGACCCATCTCTCCAGCCCCTAATAGGAACATCTTAAAGAGGACTTTTTCCCCTCATGGTTTCACTGGATTCCAGTTTATTGTAGCAGGAAATGGCATTATTAGTTGCAACTGTTTGTGTTGTGGTAAACCAGAAAACAGAGAACCAGAAGTCAGGTGTAATTTTCAAAAGCCAAGCTAGGGGTGCTGGAGAGATGGCTCAATGGTTAAGAGCACCAACTGTTCTTCCAGAGGTCCTGAGTTCAATTCCCAGCACCCCCATGGTGGCTCACAACCATCTGTAATGAGATCTGATGCCCTCTTCTGGTGTGTCTGAAGACAGCTACAGTGTACATATATAGTAAATAAATCTTTGAAAAATAAAAGCCAAGTTAGGGAGGAAAAGAGAGGTGGATTCTGGGACTACCCCAGCCAGCCCACCTAGCTTAATTGATAAGTCCAGGGTAGTGAGAGACCTTTCCTGAAATTTTTACAGAAACTGTTAGAAGTATTTGCTGCTCTTGGAGAAGACTCAGGTTCAGTCCTCAACACTACGTGATTATCTCTAGTTTGAAGGGATCTGATGCCCTCTTCTGACTTCTGTGGACACCAGAAATGCATCTGATATACATACAGAGATGCAAGCAAAATACTTACATATATCAAAATAAAAATATACAAATCTTTAAAATAGTAATAGGAGGGGGCCAAAGAGTTGGTTTGGTGTTTTAGAGCACATGCTGCTCTTGCAGAGGACCTGGATTTGGTTCCCAGAACCCACATGGTGCCTCACAACTACCTGTAACTCCAATTCAGGTGATCCAACACCCTCTTCTGACTTCCATGGACACCATGCATAGAGGTGGTGTTTATACATACATACCTGTCGGCAGCACACTCGCATACATAAAATAAAACTTAAAAATCTAAAAATAATCTTGTAAGTGTACATTATTTTAAGAACAACACTCAAGGTGCACACACATACACAGACAGACAGATAGACAGATAGACAGACAGACAGACAGACAGACAGACAGACAGACAGACAAAATGA
>NC_141551.1:61647500-61735000 GCF_021556685.1 Rattus norvegicus | reverse complement strand
TGATTGAAGCCCTCCTCAAACTCACTACTTGATCTTGGTGCCCCCGATTTGAGTCACTCCTGAAAGATGGAGTACAGCTGGGTCCTATGAACGCTGGGGACATTGGCCACAGTTTGAATTTGGCTCTGCCACCATCTGGGAACTATGTGGGGACAAAATGCCTTGCGTGCATTTCCCAAAACAGTGCATGTTAAAGCCAAAGCAGATTAAGTCACCAAGCAAGACATTGCGTTCCAGGAAGCAGGGCAAAGTTCTGTGTATTCATGCGTCTGACCTAACATTTGCCCAGCCAAGGATACCTGGATTCCCTGCTTCAAACTGCAGACCGGAAGTGGGAAAACTATTACCCTGAGACCTGCAGGAAGATACTTCATTAACAAGGTTATAAACAAGGGCACCCCAATGGAGGAGTTAGAGAAAAGACTGAGGAAGCTGAAGGGGTTTGCAACCCCATAGGAAAACAACAATATCAACCAACCAGACCTCACCAGAGCTCCCAGGGACTAAACCACCAACCAAAGAGTATACATGGAGCTACCCATGGCTCCAGCCACACATGTAGCAGAGAATGGCATTGTCCAGTATCAACAGGAGGAAAAGCCCTTGGTCCTGTGAAGACTTGTTTCCCCAATGTAGGAGAATGCCAGGGCATTGAGGTTGGGAGTGGGTGGGTAGAAGTGGGAGCGTCTTCAGAAGCAGGGGGAGGGGAGAAAGGGGATAACATTTGAAATGTAAATACATAAAATATCCAAGAAAAATGAAATTAAAAAATAAAAGGATTCATATGATGTTAAAAAAAGTTTTAAGACCAAAAAAAATTCAGTTTACTCTAAAAAAAAAAATCAAGGTTATAGTCAGCAAGACTTTTCTTCTAGTGCTTTCCATGACTCCCCTAAGCTCTAGAAGAGTAGATTTACTGCCAGAACAGGACCTCATAAAAAAATGGGTTTAGACTGTTTCTCTATGTCAGCAGTTCTCAACCTGTGGGTCACAACCTCTTTGGGGGTCAAACCACCCTTTCACAGGGGTCACCTATCAGATAGCCTGTATATCAGACATTTATATTACGATTCATAACAGTAGAAAAATTACAGTTATAAAGTGACAATGAAAATTAATCTATGGTTGGGGGTCCCCTCAACATAAGGAACTGTATTAAAGGGTCACAGCATTAGGAAGGTAACCACTGCTTTAGGAGGCTCAAGTTATGAACAGCATTGGCTTTCTTTTATACAACAACAATCCCAAAGTGGCACACGGCACTCCACATGGTAGGAGCAAGTATGTATTTTAAACGTTGGCATATTAGCACCTTTGAGTGCTTGGGAATAACAGCTTCTATGTGAGTTCTATTACTAAGGAAACCACGTGGTTTGCTCAGGGCGACTATCTTAACCTTTCTGACATCAAAGCCCAGGAATCCAGTTCAAGAACAGATTCTTGAATTGTGACTTCTGGATCTGGACTTCTGAGGCCAAGAGTAGGTGTGACACCTCTTCTCAGACCCAGCTAAAAGGGACAAGAGCTCAGGGTCAAGGTCACAAGGCAGTCTTCTAGTTTTTGTGTCTCAATTGGGCTTCCCCTCAAGAGAGAACCAAGCATCCGCACCCTTTAAACTTTCTGCCTCTTCTCTTTGAGCCAATGTTTTCTCTTCTCGAGGGCGTTTTGAAATGTCCTCTGAAAAATTGCTGCAAACTCTCAGGGCTGGAGAGACATCTCAGTGGTCAAGAACACTGTCTGCTCTTGAAGAGGATCTGGCATTGGTTTTCAGCACTCACGTGCTGGCTCATAGCCATCAGTAACACCAGTTTAGGGTATCTGATGCCCTTTTCCAACTTCCAGGGGCACCAGGAATTCGTTTGGCGCATATATGCTGGCAAAACACTCATACACATGAAATAAAAATGAATCGTTAAACAACATTCCATTTCCTGAAATGCTTTATTCACCACCCCACCTTTATTAGAGTGGTTGGGTCCCATTTTCAGCTTATGTCGGGATGAGTTGAACATGCTTGTCTGTTGACTGAGCTGTCAGGAATGAAATGAATGTCTGGATGAGGAATTGGGGATTCGTGCCCCCACCACTGCCAAATGGTGAAACCACTGCCTGCCTTAATCAGATCCATGTGGTAGCTGGCAGAGACCAGATGTTCTGTGTTCTGAGTTCCCATCAGGCCTTTTCCCATGTACCGAGAAGCTGCTTTAGTCTTTCCAAACAATGGAGCTGTCAGTGGGACACCCAGGGTCTGATCAAATCCCCAAGGACACAGTGACCAGGAAAGGTGAGCAGGGCCATGCCATGAACTTTGACACCTCCATCATTTCCCTTGAATTAACCCCCACAAGGCTGCCCTGCCCAGCTTGGGTGGAGACGGGGATCCCCTCTGAACCACAATGACTTTCTCATTACTTCTTGTAAAATGTCTCTTACAGAGGAATGAGAAAAGAATCCCATGCTATGGCTATCAGTCTCCTAACACAGCCATTGTGGCTTCTTCTCCGGCCTACCTACATCTTAGAACCAGTGAGGAAGAGTCAATGCAATAAAACTAGTTTGGGTAACCCAAAGGACCACTGGCATCTAGAATAAACTTAAATAAAAAATAAAAAGTCTTGTGTGTGTTTGTTGGGAAATCTAACTTTGAAGCCAGGCTGCTGTGTGGTAACACCGAGCTCATATGTGGTTTCAAAATCAGAAACAAGGCTGTAGATCACGGAAACAATAAGCCAACTTCTCACCCTAATACCTTAGCATGGGCTCAAGTTGTGCATGTGGAGGTTGGAGAACAATTTCCAACATCCTTCCCAAGGAATGCTACCTACCTTAATCTTGAGAACAGGGTCTCCCATTGACTTGAATCTCATCCATTAAGCTAGGCTGGGCAGCCAGGAAGCCTCCTAAGTGCAGGGATTAGAGGTGTACACCATCGTACCCAGCTCTTTTACTTGGTTGGGTTCTGGAGATCAATCTCCGGCTCTCATGCTTGTAAGGAAAGCTCTTTACCAAGGAAGCCATCTCCCTAGCTTCTTGACAGACATAGGTTATTCCACTGAGCACTGATTGGTAACTAAAACTCTCCTACAGATGCTAGGCGACAATAGGTAATGCCTGGCTTAGGGTCTGGAGGGAATGCAAAGGCCAGCACTATTGCCCAAGGTTACAATACCACATTCTCATGCTTCTGAGGCAAGAACCCTTTAAGTCACCATCGGGGATGATAACTGCCCCAGAGCCATGGTACTGTGGGTCAGGTCTGTCTCTCTCTCTCTCTCTCTCTCTCTCTCTCTCTCTCTCTCTCTCTCTCTCTCTCTCTCTGAAGAGAGACCTCTCTTTGGGCTTGGTAGCAGGGAGCTATCTACAAGGCAATATCTGCCTATCTAACACATTCCTTTTCTCAAGCAGAAGTGGTTCCGTGCCTGGCATGACTTTTGTCTAACACTTTCTCCTTCTTCCTCCTCCCACAGAGATAGAAATAATTAATGGCTTGAATTTCTGATGCTATTGAAGAGGCAACATCAGCCTCTCTCAGCAGCGGCCACACAGGACCCAGCAGCCTGTTGATTTTATAGGTGGGACTGCCACTACATCTAGGTTTCACAGGCTTGGCTTTTTTGTTGGTTGATGTTATGACAGTGACCTCTCTGAGCCTCAGTATCTTCATCATTCAAACAGTGGAGTTCATTTGTGTCTGGGGTCTGTGATGCTCTATGTGTTTCTGCCTATGTGAGACTTTGAGTTTGTACGCTCTTCCCCTTCTAATGACTGACTGACTAAGAGCAGACACAGCCTGTGAGTTAGACTGGCTGTGCTGATGAGTTTCACTTCAACTCGACCCAAGCTAGAGTCACTTTAAAAGAGGGAGCCTCAATGAATAAAATGCCTTTGCCGGATTTCCTTGATTGATGATTGAGGTGGGAGCGCCTAGGTCACTGTGGACAGTATTCTTCGTGGGGAGAGGATCCTGAGTAATAAAAAGGAATAGAATAAGCAAACCAATAAGCAGCCTCCCTTCATAGCTTCTGGCCTGACTTGTGACAGCTCCCTACTACCAAGCCCAAAGAGAGGTCTCTCTTCAGAGAGAGAGAGAGAGAGAGAGAGAGAGAGAGAGAGAGAGAGAGAGAGAGAGAGAGTGCTGACCTGCAGTGCCATGGACCACGAACTATAAGCTGAAATGAAGCCCTTCTTCTCCAACTTTCTTTTGGGTCATGGTGTTTTATCACAGCAATAAAAACTAAGGCACTGGCTTCAGGCAAGTAGAATGGGGCCTACTGTTTTGTCACTTTGTTCAGGGCTTGTGTACTCTTTTTTTGCTGATCCTAGGTCCAGGATAGTGAACTTAGCTCATTCATAAGTCAATAGTAGTAGCACAGGTCACAAGAAGTCTTTGGAAGCCCAGAGGAGACTCCCTATAGCAGACATGTAAGATGTGATCGAGGAGACACCCCAAGCCACCCATGCTCATCTTATCCCCCTCGTGTTCTTATCTTATGCCATTTTATGTATGGACATTGGTATAACTATGGGGTAGATGAGAGGGAGGCCATCTTGACAGTTTTGGCAAGGAGTCTAATGGAATCTATTTCAGGGACATAGATGTATGACCTTTTCCTTTTTTCCTTATTTTTTTTTATAAATTAATTGACGGTGTGAGTCCTTTCCTGACAGAGGCAAATGAAAATACTCCCAGCACATTCTTCAGAGGCTGCCACTTAGGACTATTTATTGTAATAAATGGACAGGACCAAGAATTTTTTTCTCTTTTATTTAAACAACTTCCCATAGTAAAGCGCTCTTTCCAAATCAGATTTCCCGATAAAGAGCTAGGTCGAAATTATTACCAACTTCTGACAGGGGGTAGGATTCTTTTGAATTATTAACTGAAGCAAATGGATGCTTTGGATAGCTGAATTCTAAGGAGATGTTGGATTGGATCCAGTGGGGTACAAATCAGGATGAACATTAATAGGAGGAATGTTTGTCAGACACATCATTTTGACAAAAACTGGATGAAACATAGAGACGTTCTTGCCCCAGGAAGTTCATGAACTGACCCCGGATGAAACACTCAGCATGTGTTGTTTCATTCTGTAATCACAGCAAGCACAAAGGCATGAGTGTCCTGGAGATGAAGCCACAGTCCTCTGGAGCCTCTCATCAAGACACGGAATCTATTTCCCAACCCCTCGAGGTTTTCTTAGCAAATAGGATATGGCAGAAGGGATTCCAGGCAAGCCCCAGGGCCTAAGTTACTAGAGGCCTCCAGCTTGGAATGTTGTAGAAGGAAACCAGGGTAGATTCTGAATGATGAGAGTAGCCTAGGGAGAGGAAGGTCCAGTTGTCAACCAGCACTTGTGTGCCAACCAGCTGCATGAGGCCATCCTAACCTGCCAAACGCAGACTATCTGGCAAATGCCTCAAATCATGAACTGGAGCAAGAATCAGAGAGCCAAGTCTGATAGGGAGAATGGTAAACAATGAGGCAGTGGTTGTTTTAGTCCCCTGAGTTTTGGAGTGACATGCTCTACAACTTTAGATCCTCTCTATATGTCTCTACAGAAAGGATAGAAGAATTGAATATCAGCAAGCGTAGTCAACTCTCCCAAGGTTTGAAGAAGCAGTAGGCGGCCATCATTGTTTGAAGTTGACCTTTTTGCCTTCCAATTCTTCTCTGCTTGTCTTTGTGAAAACTACTTCACTTTAATATAAAACTCCCAGATTGCTAGACATGTTCAGATTTTGTTTGAAGGCCCAGTGTCTTACAGATGGATGAAGGCAAAGAGGTAAAAACATAAGATGGCCCAGGATTTACCTTTCCATCTCTACTCACTAGGACATGTTTCCCAGAGCACTTTAGAGAACATACCACAGGCCCTTTGTAGCTGGTGTTTACAGAACTCCACAGCCTTAAGGGCTCTCAGGTCTCAATGTGCATGGCTCACCACAGATACAGATGTTGCCATTGCTGACAGAAAATGTGTCTGCTTGAGAAAGGAAAAAGATTTTCCAGATCAGTTCCCTGTAGGGCCCATGTTGAGAAGGGTGTGGATACAATGATAAGGATGAAGCCCTTTCTGAAGTGACATGCTGCCACCTAGGTAGGTGCCTGGGAACCTTCTGGGAAAGGCCCATGTCTCTTAACCTTTGAAGGCTTTACGATGTGTCATAGACAATCAACTCTGAATTGTAGCTCCTCAGACACAGGGTGTAAGTAAACAAAGAAGTGTGTCTCTATCTTAGTAGACCTCATTCGTTAGGATTAACAGTGGGGCCAATGCGATTTAACCAGCTCCTGCTTTAGAGGAAGAGGTCGCATGCTTTTCCACTGTTCTGGCCTGACATCTAGAGGAGTGAACTGGCCACATAGCTTGTAGCTTCCGCTGTGTGCTCAAGCTACCATATCATGTCTCAGGAAATGGCTTAAAACAACCACCTCCATACTCATTTGCTTCTTGTTCTCCGTTAGAGCTAGACTTAGCTCACAAGAGTCTCACTCAGGCTTACTGATATGAGTAATTACGGCCAGGATTTATGGAAATACCCCTTCCAACAGTGCTGTCATTTGTTGGACGGTAAGCAAAGCAAGTCGGCAGGCAGGGGTATGGCAGATGGCCTTCAGGCAGAGGCAAGTGTCCAAGATTGTCTCAGGCAGAATCTCAGCTGGCCTTTCTGGGCAGCTAGGAGGGTAATGAGTAGCAGACTAAGCAAAATGGGTGGGCTGTTGATGCCAACCTCACCACCTCTTTATGCCTTGTTCATGAGAGAAATCAAGTCTAGGACTATTATCGCCCTTTGAAGGGAGCAGCTGTAGATAATTCAAGTGATTCTGTGCCAGGAAGTTTGGGAGCAAGCTGATTGCTTGACTGGGCACAGCTCTCTACAGTGTTGATGGTAGGGCCATGGATATCAAGTCCTATGTTCTGTCTTGGAATCTCCCTTGTGACAGGCACTCAGATGATAATTGGAGGTGTCAGGAGCTCCTTGGGATATGGTGCCTGCTGTTCCCTCGGGGGAGGGAGGGGTTATTGCCTGATCAATAAAGGTTCCGTCTTCAGCCCAGGCTCACCAGATGGAGTTTGTTTGTCAAAATCAGCCTCAATCAGTGAGATCAGATATTACATGCTTGTAACTCAGTTTGCTTCTTGGAACTGTCTTGCATCCTTCAGTGGGGTGGCCATTAGCATTTGCTCCTTCAAGTTCGGAGTTTGATTTATTTTGCTTTTGGAGACGGCAGAGTCATCCAAACACGGATGGTTTAACTAAAAGCTGCATCCAGCGGGATGGAGTGCTTTCTCCAGGATTCAAGTCTAGGAGGCTGCCATGTTTGAATAACAGACCGCTGTTTGTAAGTGTGGATTAATGTTTAAACATCGCATGTAAAGCCAGGGTGGTCCGTGTTTCTAGGTGGCATGAAGAGCCTCACAGTGTGAAGTGTGTTTCTTTGGAAGCAAATTTGGCTTTAAGGACTTTCTGCAAAAAAAAGTTTCATTTATCTTTGTAGCCATTCGGGATCTCTATGTGGTGTTCACTATATGACTTCATAAGCTTTTCGTTCATGTATAATTGTTCTGTGTCGATCTGGGAGTTTAAGTAATCTTTACCCACCCTCTTCTCTATTTCTTTTTCCTCCTCTTCTTCCTCCTGCTCACACTACTCTTCTTTCTCCCCCTCTTCCCCCTCCTCAGATGTGTGACCTGTGGACCATTAGGGCTTTTATGAGCTATTTGGCATTGTATGTCAGCTTTCACTTTGGATGCTAATTTAAGTTGCTCTCTTTTTACGGCTGTTGGTGCTATAATTGGAATCATTGTTCCTTGTTTAGGGCCAGGTTTCTCATTGGTGCTGACACCTTGGAAAACAATATCCTCAGTTCCCAAGGTCAGTTTACTTTCCTACATTTAGACTCTGCCGTGAGCTCTGCCCTTCTCTCCAATATAAGCTTGAACTTGAACTATAGGACTTTTCTGTTCTACTTTTATATAAGTCCTACAACACACACACACACACACACACACACAGAGAGAGAGAGAGAGAGAGAGAGAGACAGAGACAGAGACATACACACAGACACACAGAGACAGACAGACAGACAGACACACACACACACACACACACACACACACACACACACGCTGCTGCCACAGCCATCTCCACCACTGCAGCCATTTCTGATATCCAGTTCCCTTTGGCTCTCTTCTGGAGCAAGCCATTTACTGTGCTTAGTTTTCACCGTGAACCTAAGCCAACTTAGAACAATTTAGGAGGATGTGAGGCATACTTCTCTTTGACCATGCCAGTGTCTTTCAGAGAACATTAACTAAGAGGGAAGGCCCACTCTGAATGTAGGTGGCTGCTTCTCACAGACAGGGGCTTGAAGTGAATGAAACAGAGGGAGAAAGAACAGTGGCAGCAGACAGGCATGGCCTTCTGCATCCTGGTCTGCTGTGATGTGACCAAGCATATCCGCCATTCTTCCCATGCTGCTATAGACTGGCTCTCTGAAACATGAATCGGAAAATCCTTCCCTTAAGTTGTTTCTGTCTGGGTTTGGCCATAGCCATGAACAACTTGCCATCTCTCTCCTTCATTCCTTTCTCTACCACACACCTATGTTGTAGGACAGCGTTTGATTCCTTCTCTTCAGCTCCTGTTCAAATCCTCATGTTTTCATTCCCACTAAATAAATATATTTGGGCTTTGAGGGCCTGAGTGTCTGCATATTCTCACCTGTTCTAATAAAGCATGCAGCTGGCTGTAGCCTAGAATGTCATGGAAGCCATATTTCTTCACTGTTACTTCTGTGTGGCAAGTTTATACAGACTCCTACTGGTGTCCCATGCCTATCTGCCCACTTGTAGTTCATTCTCTCCAGTCCGACTTAATTTGCAAGTAGAGTGGTCTTTCATTTGTCATCTATGTAAGGCCTATATTGTCCCATCTTATTGGCCTCCTATCTAACATGGACCAGCATTCCTGGTGCTAGGTTGTAACCCAAGAGGTATAGTAACAGTATGCCGCTACAGGACAGCAGCAAGTACCAACACAGAAGTCTCTCCCTTTCTGCCACTGGCCCTGGGAGCCATGGGAGCTGTCTTTAGGTCTTCCAGCCATCACAGAACTTGTGGCCCCTCTCTCCCTTCCTAGAATACCATTCCTCACTTGATTGTGGCCCAAGGAGCCTTTTAAGTTGTACTAAACTTATCATAGATACTAAAACAGAGCCATAGGTTTTCTTGCAGTCACAGGCCCCCGAGTTGCTTCTTATTCTCGTCCATGGATACCGAGACTCCCTTGTGTTGACCTGGAGTACACCTTACAAAAGGAAAAGCCATGGACGGGACTGGCTGAACTGTGAATAGGTTTTTAATAACAAAGTGTGCCTGGGCTATGAGTGAATACAGAACAGAGATTTCAGCTCAACCACCCCAAAAAGTAGAATGAGGTGGAGTATATGAGGAAGAGGAGTCTAGACTCAATGCCTCAGTTTCCCTCTTATGTCTTATTTGTTCTTCATGTGTCTCAGAGCAGAGAGTAGAGATGACTAGCTGCCAATCATTAGAACATTTTCCCACCAATGGAGAAGTGTCTTGAAGATTACAAAGGACTGACCAGTAAGCTAATTGACACTGGTCATTCATGACAAGAGCTGATTTTAAACATATGTACACATACATCACACACGAAGACCCACAGGCACAGATACACACAGAGACACACAAACAGACACACACATGGAGACAATGCACACACAGACAACACACACACAAACACAGACACAGACACAGAGAGACACACACAGACACAGACATACATTACATACACAGACACAAAAAGACATAACACACACACACACACACACACACACACACACATACACACACACACCACCCCAACAAAATGCTTAGCCATTCATTAGCTTAACCAAGTTTTGGCCACCAGAACCTTGAAGCAGTGTCAAGTGTCCCTGTCAGGGAAATTCTCAAATCTACATACATACCCATCACACACACACTCTCCTGTACTCTTGTAGTCTTAGCTAACCTTTGACCTTGGCTTTCACCTGGGACTTATTAGTAAGAGGGCAGGTCTCCAAGAGAGGAAAAGAGTATGTGTATAGCATCAGGAACCTTCTCAGACCACTGGAAGGATAACCTTCCCAGAGCTATGCACTCTAAGAGATGAGAATGAATAGCCACCTCCCTGATTCTGAGATCCTTCTATGAGCAAGGATGTGTACTGAGAGTGGGGCTTTCAAGGACAATACATGCTGAGCCTTTTACAGATAAGTATGATTGATTTCTGAATCTGCCTTTAATCTGTGCGTGCCTCTGTGCATAGGTGCTACTTCTCAAATTTTCCTCTAGAAAGCAATTCTCACCTAGCTTCTTCTTGTGGAACTGGAGACAAGAGCACCACAGGCAGAGTGGTCAAAGAAGGCAGATAACCGATGGGCTGGAGAGATGGCTCAACGGTTAAGAGCACCCGACTACTCTTCCAGAGGTCCTGAGTTCAATTCCCAGCAACCACATGGTGGCTCACAACCATCTGTAAGGAGATCCAAACCTCTCTTCTGGTGTATCTGAAGACAGCTACAGTGTACTTATATATAATAAATGAATAAATCTTAAAAAAAAAAAGAAGGCAGATAACCATCCAAATTAAGACTTTTATTGCTACGACTTTCAAAATAGTGCAGAGTGACCCCTATTGCCAACTCTCAGGACTTACAACTACCCTGTGTCCTGCTGTGTAAGCTATGGGCTGGGCCAGATGAGCTTCCTTATCACCGATGGGAGTTCCTGAGATGTCTACCTGCTGTTTCATTCAGATAGGACAGGGCTCACAGATCTTTACCAAACCCTTCTGGTTCCATGTGGAAATTTCCCTCCCTTCTTCCTCCTTTTTCTCTGACATCATCCCTGCTGGTCCCACACTGAATCTCCCCCATACTTCTCATTGGAACTTTATAATTACTTCTCCCTCCTCGTAAGCAGTGTTACTCCCAGGTTCATCCTTGTAACAGATCTCACAGAAGGCTCCCAGCTAATTAAGGCCACATGCTTTAATCTGGTGTTAGCTGCCTCTCTCAGCTGGGTCCCTTGTGACCTTTGTAACGGCTTGCTGTCACACACACACACACACACACACACACACACACACACCTTCCTAATGGCTCACATATGTGGCAAGCTTTACATTCAAATTCCATTACCTTGTGGGTTCAGCCCATATGCCAATCCCTCCCATGTTCCAACTTCCCTTTCTGACCTTGAGTTATGACTGTGATCACATCTTTGTTCATATAGAATGTCAACTATCCATGGCTAATGACTGTGTGTTAATGCTTTATGGAACTGTCTTTCCCAATGTAAGCATTTTTGCTTAGGGTAGTAGTGGTGGTGGTGGTGGTGGTGGTGGTGGTGGAGGAGGTTGGAAAGAGCATCATGTAACCCGGACAGCTCTCAAACTTGCTCTGTCCGCTGCCCTTTAATTCTTAATCCTTATGTTTCACCTTCCTAAAATGCTCCAATTGCTACCACAGGCCACCACTCCTGACAAAGACTTGTTTTTACTTGTGCTTTAAGTCAATTAAATATTTTCAACATGCACTAAATCATCCTTTATATACCTTAAAGATGATCATATCTTAGTAATGCATGTAAACGCATTTTATTTTCTAATTGTGTGCATGTGTGCTAGTGGTGGTGAGTATAGGCATATATGAATTATGACGCCCATAGACCAGAAGAAACCATCAAATTCCATAGAGCTGGAGTTACAGGTGATTATGAATCACCTAACATGGGGCTGGGGATTGAACTTGGGTCCCTGCAAGAGCAGTGTGTGCTCTCAACTGCTGGATGGTTTCTCCAGCCCCTTGCATTTAGAAAGGCCCACATAATGTGGAAGATTGACTTCCAATGGATGTGAATGCAGAAGTTCTTAAGTTAGAGGAGCATAGAAACTGCCCTGGTAACTACAGACTAAAGCCTTTCAGGAAATATTCTTTCTTAGAATGGGAAGGGGAAAATTCTGGAGGCTGGAAAAAAAATGAGGAGGCTGTGGAAAATTCAAAGCTCCATTAATTTCAATAGTCCTTCGAAAACATTTATTGTAGGCATAAAACCTGGAAGACCTACAGATTTGACTTCATAGACTTTTTCCCCCCCTTTGGAAGATTAGTGTGTCTCTATCCAAGTAACAAACTTAGAAAAATATTTAGAGAATGTATAATAGACAAAGGATTAATATCCCTAAAATAAGAATTACTACTAAGGGAATAACAATCGAAATGTAAATAAGAAATACCCAAGTTAATAAAGATGGAGAAAAGAAAAAAAAAGAGTTACTACCAAAGTAGTAAGGATTAAAAATAACAAAAATTGACCAAAGCTTTTATTTTTCAGTTTGAACAGTTTGTAGTTCCGTTACATTTCATTACGGTATAATCTGGGGTGCGAGGCTCAGCTGGATGGTTTTCCTCTCAATAGAGTCCACAAGGTCTCAGTAATCAAGATGGCCTCTTCATCTGGAACATCCAGACATTTGTTTCTCTGTGGAGGTTTACTGAGAAAAGGCTGAGCATTATATGGTAGCTTAGAATTCTGAGTCAAGTTTCCTCCGGAAGTAACTCACAGTGAAGGTACTTATTTGGCCTGTGTAAGACTCCTGATTTCCAATTGGCCAGAGCAAGCCACGTGACCAAGGCCACTCCCAGAGCCCAGATAGGCTGTAAGAACACAGAAGCTCGAATCTGAGGTGGATTCCTAGAAGCTGCAGCAGAGCAGTCCTAGCACACACGCGAACAGACAATTTGCTGACAAAGTGGGAAGGTATAATAAATATGAAAATATGAAAGTTTATTAAAGTAATAGAGATCAAACTGAGATAGTATTTATTTACATTAGGACAGGAACTGACCACACAATTTCCAAGTGTGCACGTAATATCTAGTATTAACAACCTCCTGGTGTGTGTAAATTAGCATGACTCGAGAAAAGACCGGCTTGACAGTGCATATCCAAATTAAAATATGCATGAACTAAAGATTCCATTTCTCCCTGTATTCCCACAGCATTGTCAGAGTGCATTGTGTATAGATTTACTTTTAGCTCTTTTGAGAGTTCCCTACACTGATCTCCAATGAATGGAGTTTCCCTATCCCATCTCCACTCCAGCAATTCTTGTTGGTTTTTTCTTTGATCTCGGCCATTCTGACAGGAGTAAGATGAAATCTCAAAGCTGTTTTGATTTGCATTTCCTAATTGCTAAGGATGTTAGACATGCTATGGGATAGTTCTTAACTCTTTTTGGTTCTTCTTTTGTGAACTCTTTGTTCTGATCTGTGGTCCATTTGTTTGTTTTGACTCTCTCATTCTCTCTTTTTAGTTTCTTTTGTATTCTAGATGTTAAACTTCTGTCAGATGTATCCTGGCAAAGATTCTCCTATTCTGTGGGCATCCTTTTGAATAAATTGATTGTTTCTTTAGCTTTGCAGAAGCATTTTAGTTTTATAAGATCCCACCTCTTGTTGGCCTTTGTCCTGAGTAGACGGGATCGTATTCAGAAGGTCCCTTCCTACACCTACATTGTGCAGGGAAGTGTCTATAATTACTTACATGATTTCAGTGTTAAAAGCTTCACATTGAAGTCTTTGATCCATTTGAAGTTAGTTTTCACTCAAGGTGATAGATGTAGATTTAATTTTATTCTTCTGCATGTAGATATTCAGCTTTTCCAGCACTATTTGTTGAAAATAAGATGTCTTTTGTCCAGTGTATGTTTTATTGTTTTTGTTTTTTGCAACTATGTCCAATGTTAGAGTTCTGTAGTTATGCACACTCATGTTTGGGTCTTCTATTTTAATCTGCTGGTCTGCATGTCTGTGTCTGTCCCATCTGAAATCATCTGCTCTTAGTGGTTTGCTGTTTAATCTGGATCTTTCATTTCAATAATATGTTTTTTTTAATAATATTGGTTGTACCAGAGTTTGAGGCATGTATGCTTGGGATATAAATTCTTCTTTATTAATTGTTCTCTTAGTTAGAACAAAGTGTCCTTTTTTCATAGTTTGAAGTTTGTTTTGTCAGATTATAGGATGGTAACACCTGCCTGCCTCCTGGTCCCCACTTTGTCCTATTCTTTCACGTTAATCTGGGACATGTCTTTAAAACTGAGATGAGCTCCTCATAGATGGATTGATTTTGTTTCTTAATCCACGCAACCAACTTGTGCCATTTGGTTGGACAATTGAGGCCATTGATATTTAGGTATTATTGAAAAGTAAGTTCCATTGATTGCAGTCATTTGTTTATCTTTGTGTTCAGTAATATGGCTTCCTTTGTTTCTACAATCTCTTGGCTATGTCTATTTCTCTCTTCAGTCCAAAGTACTGCTTTCTATATTCAGTTTAATATTGGCCAGCTCGATATGATTTTTTTTTTTGGTTCTTTTTTTTCGGAGCTGGGGACCGAACCCAGGGCCTTGCGCTTCCTAGGTAAGCGCTCTACCACTGAGCTAAATCCCCAGCCCCTCGATATGATTTTTTAAGGCTGTTTGCATGGTAAGTTTTATTTCCTGTTCTCCTTCAACTGTGGCCGATAATTTTGTAGGCACACTAGTTTAGGTCAGTAGCTATGGACTTTATAACCTGAATTATAGTGTAGTGTATTGGCTATAGGCTCCTCAGACTTACAAAGTTTCCATTGAGAAATCAACTATTATTCTGATGGGTGTCCTTCTTTGTGTGTGTGTGTGTGTGTGTGTGTGTGTGTGTGTGTGTGTGTGTGTGTGTGTAAATTATGTTTTTTCTCTCTTGCAGCTTTCAATGCTCTTTATTTCTTCTGTGTATTTAGTGTTTAACTAAGGCATGCTGTGAGCAATTTTTTCTGGTCTTGTCTGATGTTCTGCAAGATACACACACAAACACACACACACACACACACACACACACACACACACACACAGACATCTTTCATTTGTTTTCTTCTATAATTTTGTTGATGAACTGGTCTATGCCATTGACCCTTGGTTCTTCCCTTCCTGTGTGTGTGTGTGTGTGTGTGTGTGTGTGTGTGTGTGTGTGTGTGTGGTGTGTGTGTGTGTGTGTGTGTGTGTGTGTGTGTGTTTAGTTGTTTTTTTATTGTTGTTGTAGGTTTGGTTTGCTTGTTTAACATTTTTTTGCTTTTGGTCTAGTTTCTCTTGATCCATTTGACCTGTAATGTTTCCCCTTGAGTTTTCTAGTTGGCTATTGAGATTTTCAATTCCATCTTCATTTCATTTTGCATTCTCTTCAACATCTCTATCTCCTAATCTAATTGACCTTTTCATTCCTGGATCATCATCTTTCTCATTGTATTTGTTCTTATTTTTGTGTTTTTCTTGGGCTGATTCTTCGTGTTGGTTTTTAACTCCTTGAATTCTTTGAGTTTATGATTCCTTTAAATTCTATGTCCAGGTTCGCCAAAGTAATTCTCCTCTGAGAACATTTCTACAGGGCTGATAGACCTTGGCCTTGGGGTTGGGAATGGGGGGGGACAGTGTCTTGATTTTTCATACTGTTTGTATTTTTGCATCAAGTCCTGAGCACATTGACTTCTCTTGTAGACACAGTAGTCTAGGGCAGAGCACAGGAAGTTCAGGAAGGACAGAGGATAGAAAGCACAGGATGTGGATGTAGAGTGGATAAAATAAAGTCCCAAGGACACAGAAGTCTGGGCTGGCACACAGGATATGTGTCCTGATGGAAGCCTGAAGGTTGGAGGATGACCAGAGCAGACCAGAACACTGGACATGGAACTTAGGCTAGACCAGGGGCTAGGTGCTTGTAATTGAAAGTTCAGGCAAACTCAGGGCTCTGGTGCAAGATAGGAGGACCTGGCTTTTGAGAGGTTGGATGTGGCACTGTTGTTTCTTTCTCATCAGGATCTAACTATGGAGCCCTGGTTGGCTTGGAACTCACTATGTGAACCAGACTTGCCTCAAATTTACAGAGATTGGCTTAACTCTGCCTCCCAAGGGGCGAGATTAAAGGCATGCGATACCACACCAGTGATGCCTGATTTCTTATAATTGGCTCACTATGCTGTCTAGTACAAATATGGAAATGGGCTCATATCAATCCAAGGCTTCTAACTGGAAGGAATACTGGAAAAGTGGGGAACTTAATGCCCATACTAAGTCTGTGATGAGAAGACAGAATTCTGTTTCTTTTACAGACTTCTTTCTGTTACCTGAGCACATCACTGTCATCCAGGTTTCCTCTTCATTCCCACATTTCCTTAGTGAAGAAAGCATGACATTTTAACTTTTAGGGCTGAGGAAAGTGTTCAGTGGTTAACGGCATGTACTGCTCATGAAGAGATCAGAGTTTGGCTCCTAGCCTCATGTCAGGGGGGCACACAAGCACCTATAACTCTTGCTCCAGGGAGACCTGATACCTTTAGCCTCTGCTGGCACATGCCCCCACACATGCACATAGTTTAAAATGATTTTAAAAACTTTAAAATTTTTACTTATGATGCTCTTTATGTGACATCGGGGGGGGGCTCTAAAACGGGGGGAAGAAAAACTGGAAAGAAGAGAAAATCCATCCCACATAAATTCTGCAAGATCTGAAGCAGACCCAAGATGCTGAGCCCCTAGAAGCAGAGGAGGAGAATGGGGGTTACCAGAAGCAGTGGGCAGAGGTGTTTTGACTAGTACAAGGTTAGACTACAGTAAGTCCTGGTATTCAATTACACAGGAGGGTGATTACAAGTTAACAGGATCTCATGATATAAATCAAAATAGCCAGAAGAAAGGAGTCTAATGTTCTCATCACAAAGAAATGAGAACACTGGAGATGATAGAGGGTTTAAGCAGCCCGAGTCAGCCAGTGCACAGCATGGAATGCGCCCCACAAAGCTGCAGAGACCTGCCAATATAAGGCTATATAGACACTCAAAACGTAATAAAAGCAGACTTGGAAGGAAAATAGAAACAAAAGCACCCCCCCAGCTTCCTGCCTGAAGTAGAGGTATGAATGAATATGCAACAATTCCTACTTTCCACATGTTGAGAAACTCATTAATTCTTGGTCTCTATAAAGAATGCATTCTAGCAAGTCACTCCTGTATCTGCTTCATGTCTCTCATGACAGACATTCTCTCCTGATACAGGGGGTTGTCTCTGCTGAATAAACTGTGTGGGCTGCTTTAAAACAAACAAACAAACATCAAAAACAAATTAAAAAAAAACGTCATTTCTACTGGTCAGAGCCAGACGTGCCTCGTATGCAAGCGTGGAGCTTCAGTCAGTTTGAAGAGACATTTGCAGGATGTCATTGACTCTCAGCATTTTTAGAAGGAAGACGTCACATATGCAGATAGTTTTCATTTCATAGTGGAGAGTGAATAGAGAATAATAAAGGGGGATGGGTGGATAGCAGCTCAGTGGCTAAGAGCATCTACTTACTGCTCTTCTGGAGGACCGGGGTTCAGTCCCCAGCATCTGAGTTGGGTGGCTCACAATCACCTGCTTAGCACATCTGACACCATGGCCTTTGAGGACTCCTGCCCTCATGCACATACTCCAACAAGCACATACTCCAACACACACACATACACACATGTATACACATACACACACACATGTACATGTGCAGATAATAAAAATAATAAAGATAAATATTTATAACTATGTGTAGACTTATTGTGAATGTTGCTATGGGGAGGATCGATGACATTTCATGGAAGATCAAAGGTAGCAGAAAAGTCAGTTTGAACCTAATTTTCCTCAGCTAAGAAGTCATACAATACAGAACTACTAATGCCTTTTACTAAAGGGACAGTGTTCCTGTGAGGCTTGGCTATCAACTTCCTGTTGTCATCTTTGCTCTGTGTGTGTTTTATGAATTTGAATTCATGTACAACATTTTATATCCTAAGAAGTTACTCTTTTACCATTTCGAAACTTTTTATTTTATTTTAACTCTTTAAATGTATTCTTTCATATATTATCTCCCAACTGCAGTTTTCTCCCTTCTCTCCTTCCAGTCCCTCCCCGCTTCTACTTCCCCTCCAACCACTTTTCTATTTCCCTTCAGAAAAGGCCAGGCCTCCCAAGGGCAGCAACTAAATTCGGCATATCAAGTTGCAATAAGACTAGGTACCCACCCTCATATAAAGGCTGGACAAAGCAACCCAGTAGGAGGAAAACGGTTGAGTTCTTTTTATAAACTGAAAAAAATTAACCTAAAATTTGCTTTCACGATACATGTGTTTTAGCTTTTGTGTTTTTTTTTTTAAATTTGTGGACACACACCAAGACTCCTATCACGGTCTGTTCTTGCTGTCAGATAATTACATGCTACTTTCAGATCTATAATCCTTGTCCTTAGTGTTGGTCTTAACCACTTTCACGTTTTTCTAAGAGGAATCACCTAGCTTAAACACACAACCAACTGTTTCCTTCTTACAGCTCTCTTTTAGATTATTATTCTTTTTTTTTTTAGAAAAAGTTATGTGCCCATGTGTGATGGGTGTGTGAGTGCAGTTACCTGTGGAGGCCAGAAGAGGGCATCAGATCTCCTGGTGCTGAGGTTACCATTGGTTGTAAATTGCCTTGATGTAGATGCTGGGAACTGGATTCAGATACCCTACGAGAGCAGTGCATGCTCTTCATGGTTGAGCTATCTTTCAAGTTCCCCGTTTTTACATCTTAAAGTAATATCCATTCATTTTCAGGGTAGAAAGAGATATATGGTTTACTATTGCATTTTTTTTTTTCACTTAAAGCTCTTCCCCTGAACAGTGAATGCTACTGTGAACTGGCAGAGTTCTAGATTCTTTAGCCGGGTTGTTTGGGTGTCCTTCACAGATCATTCATGTCGGACTCCGCGGGAAGTAATTCATGTGGAATTCTAGGCTCCTGCCAATCAAGAGCATGGGCCCGGTTTTTGTGTTTTCATTGGCTCCCTAGGTGATTTCAGAATCCAGCGGTCTATGAAGCCATTGGTATTCAATGCTTAAAAATGGAGTCTTTCTAAGAAGGAATCCAAATGAACCCGAGATATGTTTGCTGGTTTGTTCAAAAAACAAACAAACAAAACCAAACAAAAGCTTAAATCATATTTAAAGGCAAGCAGAGGTGCAAGGAAAGGCCACTTGCTGGGTGACTTGAGCTTAGTGTGAGATCTTAGAAGTACCAGCCTTTCTCCTTAGTGGGGAGGGTTTATCAGTAACAAAGGATTCAACTGTGGGATGTACTAAGGAGAGTATTGGAAGGCAGGTCCCTGGGGTTCTTCTATGGGAACACTTGGACAACAAGGACTACTATTCCAGGGGCAAGAGGGATAATTTGAAACTAAGGGGTTGCCACTGCAGAGCACCATGCATCCTTAGGGGTCTCTTGTATGTTTCTACGCCTGCTGTGTTTCCCACCACTGTTCCATAAATTCTTTCAGACAGCTGTGGCCTGCATTTGTACTTGCCCTTTCAGATGATCTCAAAGCAACAGAACCTCAGGAACGACTCCTAGGCATGCAGGAACACCATATCTACTGCTTCTTGTTGGGTATCCTCTCAATAAAGTTATTTCTGTCATTTTACAAACGGGTCATTATCCAGCCCATACTTCATTTGTAAGGCTTTAGCTTTGCAAACAGAAATAGTATTCTGAGACAACATGTTCAGAGACTTTTTTTTTTCGGAGCTGGGGACCGAACCCAGGGCCTTGCGCTTGCTAGGCAAGTGCTCTACCACTGAGCTAAATCCCCAACCCGCTCAGAGACTTTTTAAACTGCTCAAATACCCCTTAAATTCTGGGATGCTTTCAGCCTCAACACAAATGATAGAGTTCAGTTCCTTACTTGAGCACAATCTCAGGACTGAATAAGTAAAGGACAGTTCTTTTAAGGACAGCTGTGGCTGTGGGAAAGATGCTTATTAATAAAGCAGAAACTCTTATCTTCTGTGTCTTGGCTCTCTAGAGTTGACTTTGCACAGTAAACAGCTGGATGAAGTCTAATCTAGTTTTCTACTGCAGCTCCTCGTCTTCCCCCCCAGTGTGATTCTGTCTTGGTTCTCTGAAATCATTTCCTCTTTCTCCAGTGGGCCTGCATCCTGGATGCTCACTGATGATCTCCCCTGGATAGCTCCAATTATCCAGTAACCAATGACCCTTGAGAGGAGACGCCCACGACTAAATCCTGTCCTTGGGAGGACCTGAATCAGAAGTTCAGTAGGGTCTGGAGATGGCTCAGCATTAACAGCACTTCCTGCTCTTACAGAGAGCCTGAGTCCAGTTCTTAAAACCCTATCAGATGGCTCGCAGTCACCTCTTAACTCCAGCTCCATGGGGATCCAACACCTCTGACCTTCTCGGCTACCTGCATATAAGTGCACATACCTATTTAGGGGCACATAATTAAAAGGAAGAAAAACACATATTTGAATACAACAGAGTCCCAGGTGACTAGCTCTGTCTTCTGAATACCATGGTGCGCCTATTGCAATGGCCACCTGCCTGGAGACCCTCTCTAAGAAAGTAGGCCACATACTTTCAAGTATTTCCTTTGGTAAATTGATTTTAATCCCAGATTGTTTTCATATTTTCTCTCATCACGAAGCTCCATTTAAGTCACTTAATTTAGGATTTTTGCCCATTTTATGACTGAGTTCCAAGACAAATTGTTACAAATTTGTTTCCTGTTATTTTTTGGTTTTAAATTGCCAGAACCCTCATAATGGTTTTATTTTCTCTAGACATTTAAAGAATACAGAACGGGCTCTTTTTATTGTCTTGGTGCCTGTGGAAAGCTGGAAGCAGGACTTTTAAAAGGCAAACATATCTGAAAGGTTATGGTGTGAGGTCATGGTCATCACCCTAACACACTGGTCAGATATTAAGAGTAATTTTCTGAGAACTCAAATGAATATCCCAGTATTCCTATCTGTGAAGGCATTGGAGTCTGAAGATTCTAAGTACAGCCTGCCTTTGTTGGAGAAGAGGAAAGTCTTCGATTTATTCTTGTCTAACAGCCTACCCACTATACTGCAAAGCAGTGGCTGGAGAGATAATCTTTCTTAACATCTTTATTACAATGTGGGGGTTTTGTTGTGTTTTGTTTTGTTTATTTTAGAACATGGACTGCCAAACAGTCTGGTACATCCAAGATGTTAGATATGTCACCCTTGGGATCATGAAGCCTCTGCTGCAGACACTTAAAGTGCAGCCTCATAGCGTAGAAGAAGGAGGCTACATAAATGAGGGGCGTGATGCCATTCTGGATGGCATCAGTATAAAACCATGGAAAAAAAGGCTTACCCCATTCCCTCAAAGTGGAATGATGGCATACGCCTTTCCTATGCCCACCCACAGTGCTGACTTTGACCACAGTCCAACTGGAACAGGGACAGAACCAGTACATTCATTGGAACCTATCTGACCCTCTGTCAGCCCAAGTTATTTATGAGATCTAACACACACTGCTTTCTTGGTTGTATTTATAATTTACTCAGTTACTGGTGTTGAGATCAAGGTGTTGGCTCCTTTTGGTGGGATCTAAGAGAGTAAACTCAAAACAACCTCAGATGGCTTGCATAGATGCCTTGTTTCCCCCAATGGAGAAAATATTAAGGAGAGGTTAAAAAACTTATCAGTTTCTCAAAGATGATTAATTATATGTACATTAATGGTGTGTAAATAACTCCTCATTTCCATTGTCTCACAAGTTGGAACTTTATGGGTTCAAGGTTATGCACTAATTAAGGGTTTTAGTGAGGACTCTAAAGCTAAGACAGGAGCATTAATTAAGTAGAATCACCTAGGCATGCAGAATTTGAGGGGAAAAAAATCCAAACCCATCTACTACAAAACTTACTTTTAAAAGCAAAAAGACTTGAGCTGTGTTCAACACATAACTTACAGAAAGTTAAATTTAACAATCATAGTCTCAGAGACTATGATGATAGATGTTAAACACCGTGGTGTTTAGTGAGTACGCTTTGAAGGATGGTCACACAATACAATTTTGGAGAGAACAAGAATTTCTCTTTATAGTTTCCAAGCTGATAAGAAGAGGCGAGCCATTTGGGAGAACTGTGGGCATGGTCAGATTTGGAGAACCAAAGTGATATTTACTTGACTTTCTGTCTGATTTCCATCCCTGGATGGTGGAATTTGTTTTTAAATATGTGTGTATGTATCGGTGTGTGTGTATATGAGAACGGATGCCTGGGAGGCTGGAAAAAAGTGTACTGGATCCCTTGAGCTGGACTTATAGGCAATTGGAATTAGAACTGCCAAACATGGGTGCTGGGAAGTGAACTTGGGCCCTCTTCAAGAGCAGCACTCACCTTTAACCATTGAACCACTTCTCCATACCCAAATGTCAAAAGTATATTAGTTATCAGTTGCTAAATAACATACTACCTCACGACCTGACCACTGAGAGCAACACACATGTTCCTATTTAGTTTCTCCCAGTGAAGACTCTGTGTGCTGTCTAGAATCCCTCCTGGATCATAGTATGTGTCAATGCAGTCACAAGGTTGAGGTTGCTTCAAGGTTCACTCAAGGAAGAAAGGACTTTCAAGCTCCTGTGGTTACTGGCAGGGTTTAGTTTCTCATGAGATGCTGGACAAAGGGCTTCAGTTTGGCCCTGGCTCCTGGCCACCCCTAGTGGTTTGCCAAACTCGATTCTACAGCATAGCAGCATGTTTCACGAAGGCGTGCAAACCACAAGGCATCGGAGATAGTCTGCCAGTGAGATGGAGACTTTTATAACTGAAGGGTAGAAGTGGCACCCTGTCAGCTTTGCTATGTCTCTTAGAAATAAATCCTGGCCTTCAAGGGAGGAGGGCTACATGAGATTTACAGCATGAACTAGGAAGGTGAAGTCAGGAGCCATCATGCATACCTGTGCCTCAAAGGCCTCTAAAGCCCTGTCAGGTCATTACTATCCCTAGTAAGGAAGTCACCCATAAATGTTCCTAGTGCTTTCCCAACATATGTCCTTGTCAGCACTGTTCAGTTTCCATTCCCTTCATACAGGGCATTAATATGTCACGAGTCACATTTAGTACCCTTTATCTGGTATTCCCCATAAATAAACACTACTATTTCAGTGTCATTAAATTGTCCTTTGGGGAATTTGGGATTTAGTATAACAGCCAGAGAACGTGTATTTTGTGGACATAGAGGACAGAAGTCATGGGTGTGGAAGGCACTGGCTACAGTATTCGCTTTGTTGGCACTGGTTCGCTGTTCTTGGATATATCGTGATAGCCGATAGAAACATGTTTGTGATTATGTTTAAGACTGGAATTCAGTTTCTCTGATGAATAAGAACTCTATCAGAGATTATCCAGAATGGAAATTAAGAAAAAACAATGGTGCCTGTATATTTTGGCAACTGAAGACGAATGCTCCCTTGAAGTCCTTTGAAACTTGGGATACATCTGAAATTTGCCATGGACTCTCTGAGAATGAACTCATCCATTTTATAGCTTATTCTATATTAGATTTAAATGCGCTCATATTATTCTTGGCATCCTCCCTTTATGAGACCATAAATCTTTAGGTGCATTATCCACTTGCCGTATTTAATGGGAAGCCAAACGGTTTGCCTAAATAGTACCTTATTTTTACAGTGTTGCATATTCATAAGCATGTCCATTCAAAATGTATTTTGAGGTAACTGTATTCTAGACACTCTTCAAATGTTTAGGAAATAATTCAGAGTCTATCACAATTCTAGACATAAGCACTATTAATACTTCCTTGTACAGAGGAAATAGGTAGCATTCAAGAAGTGACCGCCCAGGGTTGGGGATTTAGATCAGTGGTAGAGCACTTGCCTAGCAAGTGCAAGGCCCTGAGTTCAGTCCCCAGCTCTGAAAAAAAGGGGGAAAAAAAAAAAGAAGTGACCACCCAAGGACACAGCAGAGGGAAAGAGTACATCGTGAGTCAGATTTTATTAAGTTCATCGTGTTCAGGTTTAAAGGGTGAGATAAGAAAATATATTGAAAACAGAAGAAAGGTTATCTACATGCCTTTTGAGTGGATGCATTGAATACGGAGTCCTGTATTTACTGGTAGCACACTCTTGTCACCTTGGTTTGCTGGCTTTGTGTCACCAAAAACTATGATATAAAATATTCCCAGAACCTGAGTTTAAAACTTAGAGACAGGGATTGGCAATGGATCAGAATTAATATGAGAAAGATGAGCCTAACTGTGGTGTTTTGAATGTGAAGTCCCGCCCTGGTCTTGGGCATGTGCGTACTAGGTCTCCAGTGGGTGCCTTTCTGAGTGTGTGGCCTTGCTAGAGGAGTAAATCACTGCAGGGGCAGGGGTGGGGTGAGGTGGGCTTGGCCCTTGAGTTTTCAAAAGCCACGTGCCTTTTCCTTTTCCCTCTCTGCTTCCTGTGTGTCGTTTGAGAAGTGTGTCCTCAGGTCTTCCAGCTCCAGGTGCCACAAGTGGCACCTGCTGCCACACCGTCCCAATCATCATGGATATTAAACCTCTGGATCCGGAAGCCCCAAATAAGCCTTTCCTTCTGTTAGCTGCCTTGGTTGTTGTGTTTTATCACAACAATAAAACAGTAACTAAGATACTACCTTAAAAATCCACAGGCCTGAAAATGGTCTCAGGCCTTTAGCTGAAACACAGAGGTCCCTGCAGATCTATACAGAAGTTTCATGTTAAGAAACATCTTTTGAGGGGTTGGGGATTTAGCTCAGTGGTAGAGCGCTTGCCTAGGAAGCGCAAGGCCCTGGGTTCAGTCTCCAGCTCCAAAAAAAAAAAAAGAACCAAAAAAAAAAGAAACATCTTTTGAATTTCTTTTGTAGTTTATTAAGCTAGTTGAAACAGAATAAAAAAAAACAACTTTTGAGTTTAGTGTCAAAAATGAAGAAGATCGAATATAATTTTGTTTGATGACAGTTTCTGTCCGTTATCCTTCCATCTTTTGTTCTGTTATGAGGGCCAAGTTGCCTTCTGGGAAAGTCGATGTTTTCCTAGCCAAGACAACCTTTTTGCTCTGTCTGGGTGTAGAGTTCCCTCTTGCATGGCCTTGAGTAGTCCCAACTCAAGGGACTACTTGTTTAGATCAGTTTCTTACATGGGCTTCAGCCTTATAGTCTGTGGTTAGCCAGAGAGGAGACTTAGTCATGTTATAGAAGAGAGAAAGAAGATGTGGACCTAGAAAAGGATGTTCACAAGTTCACTGTGTGGACACCTGAAAAGCAACATGAGATTCAGGTTTTAAGACTCCTTCAGGCACTGTTCAGTTTCCATTCCCTTCATACAGGGCATTAATATGTAGCGAGTCATGTGTAGTACCCTTTATTTGGTATTCCCCATAAGTAAACACTACTATTTCAGTGCCATTAAATTGTCCTTTGGGGAATTTGGTATTTAGTATAACAGCCAGAGAACGTGTATTTTGTGGATGTAGAAGACAGAGTAATGGGTGTGGAAGGCACTTGAGAAAACAAAGTTTCTTAGAGACTTGATTGATCAAAGTCCCACTATTAATAAGGGCTGAAATCAAGATTGCTTTTGTTCTAGAGTCAAACTTATCCTTCATATGAGTTACTTCAGACCTTTACAAGAATAATAAAACTTTGTATTCACCCGGAAAAACATTATAAAGACAACTGAGCCTTCCTGAATCCTTGTCTCCTCTCCCTCAATGAAGTATAAGAAGTCCTTGTTGTCTATGGCATCTTATTTAGGGTTTCCATTGCTGTGATAAAGACCATGATCTAAAGCAACTTGGAGAGGGAAGGGTTTATTTATGCTTAGAATCCCACAGTATCGTCCATTACTGAGGGAAGCCAGGGCAGGAACTCAAGTAGGACAGGAAACTGGAGGCAAGGTCTGATGCAGAGGCCAATACAGAGTGCTGCTAACTAGCTTGCCTCCTATGGCCTGCTGGGCCTGCTTTCTTCATACCACTCAGGACTGTGCTCTGTGGTCGTACCACCCATGGTGAGCCAGGTCCTTCCACATCCATCACCAATGAAGAAAATGTACCGCAATGTTGCCCACAGGCCAGGGCGTGGGGACACTTTCTCAATTGAGCTCCTGCTTCTCAAATGACTCAACCTGTCAAGCTGACATAAATCTAGCCAGCACCATGTGGTTTTTTACCCGATGATTCAACTGAATTTGGCTGGGAAATATTAGGGAGATTACACCTGTCCAAACTTAGACGTTTTCCTGCTATTCGTCCAAAAATACAGTTGAGCAACCACTTACAAGGCATTTACATTGTATTGGGTCTTATAAGCAGTCTAGAGACAAGCAGGCAAATACAGGAGAGAGGGTTTGATGTAGAAGAGTCAAGCATCTGTGGCCATCCTTCTCCACAAGATGTCCTGGAACCAACATCCCTTACTATCCAGAACAACTAAACACACTCTCCCAGATATAAACCGAGTGTTTCTAGTCGTTTTATTAACACGTGTGTTCCTTGACGGCCACTGCCATTCTCTTTGATGTAAATGGCATTCGGATTGTCCTAACCTTATTCAGCTTATGTTCGTATCTGCTGTTGCTTATTACAACATGTTATTTTTCTGAATTTATGTGTCACGTAAAGGGTAGCTTGATGGGCTTTTGGGATACTTTCAAAATTTTCAGCTCTTAAATGTGCTACTGCAGTGCCTTGTGGGTAAGTGATTATGTTTATCCTCAATACACTTAAGAGTAGAGCTGCTGGGACTAACTGAGCACTTTTAACGTGGCTAAGCACTGCGTACTATTCTTCATGATCCTGCTGATTTTTGCCTGGATTAACAGTTGTCTGTATGTTTACTGACAGTTGATAATACTGGCCCTTCCAGTCTGTCACCCTTGTGGGTGCTTTTAATGTGTACTTTTGTAGCTATTACAAAAAAGAAAGCTCTGAACAAGCGCTCATGCTCAGTGAACCCTGTCCTATTAAATCTCCAACCTCTGTTGGGTTTGTAGCATGCTGACAGAGCATGGGCTTATCATGAGAGTGGCCTTGGGCTCAGTTCCTAACACACTCAGACACACGGACACAGACACACAGACATAGGCAACATAGCATCGCTAACATTGACAGTCTTTCTCATTTCTTTTCAACATTAAGGTTCAATTATACTGTTGGTCTCATTGTTAAGAGTAAAGCAGTAGCATGTATAATTGTTTATCCTCAGAGTTAAGAATTCTTGGTTCAGTTCTCGCAGTTCTCATAGCAATTGTAGATGTAGGTATTCCTTAAAGGAATGAAGAATCAACCATCACTTCATTTAACTGTGGGGATAGGATAGAGGATATAAGGACTTTTATTCCTTCTAAACCTTGGTGCCTTGCTTATTAACCTCTTGGGTTACAGTGTGTGCTTCTTTTCTATATGCATGGAATCACGGCAGATACGTGCAGGCCATGGACATATTATACAGATCTATGTGTGGGAAGGCCTGGAGGTTCGGAGCTGCAAGATGGGTAACCAGACAAGGTCAGGGCTGGATGTGAGACCAATGCTAGATACAGGAGACGGAGGAGGATGCATGGAGGGGAGGATCAGGCAGATTCGTGTGGATGAACCCTGGTACAGGATGTGCAAAATCTGGCTGCAGGAGAGGTTGTGACATGTGGGCCTATAACCCACATAATCTTCACATAGGTCTTAACAAACAATTGTTGTACTGATTATGGGTATCATATTCAATATGTGTTGATGCATGTGGGTTTCTTCTCTAGTAAAACGCTTTAAATGTAATAAAGTTCAACCCAAGATGTTTACTATTTTCACTCTACATTGCTTAGATGTGGGAGGAAGTACACGTAGTCAGCGTTAGCAGAGGACGATATGCATGTGTGGATATAAAATTTACACTAGAAGTAAAATAAGATTAACTCTCTGAATAATCTTCAGTTTTGTGCAGGGGAATTCAGTTAATCTCCCACTGAGAACGTTTACCTTGCTGTAAATTCCATATCTGCATTATTATTACTTCAAAAGACAAATGCAGTCACAGAACTGAAGTGGTTCATCAGTTATTCTTTGAGTAATTCCACAATCCTAAGCGCTTGATCTTAACCTAATAGAATTCCAACACTCAAGTTCTTTAGAACCTACTGTGTTCGTAATAAAATGCAATTCCTGGTCATAATCTACTCTCTGTTTTATATGTAAGAATTATGTTTGATCATATATTAAATGCAGTGGAATGGAAGCCTCGGGGAGGAGGAGAAGGGGGGACTTTGGATCAAGGTTTCAAAATATTATGAAAAGGAAATAATCCAATGCAACAACTTCCCCTTTCATGTTGGTCTCACCCTGGCTCCCGACTCTCCACTCCCACCACAGAGCTCTCAAGTCTGTGGCCACTGGAGAACTGCCAGCCATCCACCGGGCAGATGTTGTCATCCAGCGTGTCATTGGTGGTGTATGAGAAAAATGAATAAAGCCTAGATAGTCCCCCCAAGTTAATTTTATTTTATACAATTGTTATTCCAGGGGGAGAGTTTAATTGCAGTCTCTGCATTCCAAATTCTAAGTGGCTTCCCACGGTCAGTAGGACATGAACTGTGAAACCAGATGTATATGACTTCCTCCCATTTGTGATTGGCACACTCGACCCAAGTCATGGAAAATGGTTCTGCATTATGTAGAGCAGTTAACGGACTATATTCCAGGATGCTGAGGATGGCATAAGACAGTGTGAGACAAGCTACTGATGCTCAGGAAAATTCATCACTCTTTGACCCTTAGCTACACTCTTCGAAGGGTGCCAGCAACCTTCTAGTTCAGCAGATCACTAGTGCCATTGCTTAAAGGAATGATTTCAATGTACTATTATTGACCTTGTTAGGTCACACCTTCTACATATTACACCAACACACACACACACACACACACACAGAGAGAGAGAGAGAGAGAGAGAGAGAGAGAGAGAGAGAGAGAGAGAGAAACTTACAAGAACGTTGTGAATGATCATTTGTGAATTTACTCAGAGTCTGCTGAATCTAGGAGTGCTGTGGCTTTTGAAAAAGAATGTATCTAAAGATTCTTAAGCCATACTTAAGTGTTTAAGACATGTGCTCATTTGGGGGACTGAAGTGAGAAGTGATACTTCTCTAACTGAAGTGTCCTCTTAAGTACCTTCCAAGGGTTGACTTTACTCAGATGTTAAAAACAGTAGTGAAAGCCAGGCATAATGGCAAACATCTTTAATCTCATCATTCAGAAGGCAGAGGCAGGTAGATCATTATGAGTTCAAGGCCAAGTCTGCTATACATAGAAAGTTCAGGACACCAAGTGGTACTTACATAGTGAGAGCTGCCTGTCTAAAAAAAAAAAAAAAAAAAAAAAAAAAAAGGACAGTGAAGTCCAGTGTGATGTTTCACCTGGGAAAAGAGCAACTGGCCTCTGAGAGGCTCCACCCAGCAGCTGACTGAAACAGATGCCACAGCCAAAAAGATGGAGCTCTGAGAGTCTTGTGGAAGAGGTAGGGGGAGGAGTGAGGGCCTTGAAGGGGATAGGAACTCTTCAGAAAGACCAACAGAGTCAATTAACCTGGACACTTCAGAGCTCCCAGAAACTGAACCACCAACCACAGAGCATACACAGATTGGACCTTGCTCCCCACCCTTCCCACACATATGTAGCAGATGTGCCATTTGGTCTTCATGCTGGTCCCCTAGCAACTGGAGCAGGGGCTCTCCATAATTCTGTTGTCTGCCTGAGGATTCTGTTTCCCTATCTGTGGTTACGAGTCTGGCCTCAATGGGAGAAGGTGTGCCTAGTCCTACAGTGACTTGATGTGCCAAGGTGGGTTGGTATCTGGGGGGGGGGCTCCCTAACTTAGAGGAGAGGGGGGGCTGCAATCTGTATATAAAGTAAATAAATAAACTAATGGGGGAAAAAAGAAAATTTTCTATATTGGCTGTTCTGTGGGCATGTCTGTGGGGAAATTGTCTTAACTGTGGGCAGCACCATTCCCTAGCCAGAGAGGTTCTTGAACTTCTTGCAGCTGAGTATAACTTACAAACGAACATACATGCATTCAGTTTTCTTTGCTATTGACTGTGGGTGTCCACTACTTGTTTGAAGTTTTTGCTTGGTTTCACCACGTGATGGTCTACAACTTGGAGTTGCAAGCCAAAATTGACCTCTGGTTTTTGTTTTTGTTTTTGTTTTTTTAAAGATTTATTTATTTATTATATACAAGTACACTGTTGCTATCTTCAGACAACACCAGAAGAGGGCATCGGATCCCATTATAGATGGTTGTGAGCCACCATGTGGTTGCTGGGATTTGAACTCAGGACCTCTGGAAGAGCAGTCAGTGCTCTTCACCACTGGGCCATCTCTCCAGCCCAAAATTGACCTCTTTCTCCTCTGAATTGTTTTTTTTTTTTATTTTTCTTGTGTGTGTGTGTGTGTGTGTGTGTGTGTGTGTGTGTGTGTGTTTGTTTTTTACAATGGTTAACACATCAACAGAAATGAAACTAAAACAGTCCAAGTTTTCTAAGATGGGGCATATTCTGTCTTTGTACTTTAGTTTATAGTGAGAAAAGTTTTATTGTAAGTTTTTTTTTCTAGAAGAACTCTCAACGTTTAAGGTTATAATTCATATCCATAAATGAACTGATGTCTGTTGATTCCTTGGCTAACTTGAATCACACAGTTATAGAAAGCAACCAAATACTAAGATAATCTACACTAAAAGTAACTTGTATTTTTGAGTGATTATGACACTGCAGGTTTTATTGTGTTTTACATACCTTTGTGGTTTTTATCCTCACAACAACCTGTGAGACAAGTGCAATCATATGAAAGCTGGTACGCCATAGGTGTCAGACAAAGCCATTGCGATTGTGTTTGACTCTGTTGCTTTAATGAAGAAATCGGTCAACATGTAGGTAAAGTGAGATGTCCCAAGGCAGGAAAGCGAGTAACGACAGAACTGGGGCTAAGACTCGTTTGTCCTACTGAGCTCCAGAGTTACTTCTGGGACCACCAAGTTGTCCTTGAGGATTTCTGGGGACCTGTTTAGAACAAAGTAAACAAGATAAGATGTTAATGATAAATATGAACAAGCATGTTAAATGTCATTACCACAACCACTGCATATTACTCTATGATGCTGCAAACTCTCACACACAGATCTCACATCACACATGTATGATCTCTGACCTACTCTGTGTCCCATCTACTGCATGTCCTCCACTCTTCTCTGGGTACCTTCTTCTCTCCCCAAGCCTTGGGAAAACTTACCCCTGCCCTAAATGTATCCCTTATTGTCCTGCATTACTTTCCAGAAATGTCATCCACACAGCTAATTCTCACTCATTATTCAAGATCTAATTCTGGTCTTCCATTGACTCCTCCTGGCAATTTTTTCCTGTTTTCTTCCCATCCTCAGGAAGCCTCCAACTCTGAGCACCTCAGGTCTAACGTGCCCTGGCTGTAAGCTGACTTGAAGGCCTTGGTTTCCATTACTCTTGCAGGTCCTCACTCCTAACAGTTGAAGACGGTCTATCCTAAGCACAAAGTCCTATAAACATGTAGTAGAGATCTTACTGTTTTCTTTTTGTTCCCAAGAACAAATATTTAGGGTTTTGTCTCTTTTTCATATCCATTTTTTTCCTTTTATTCTTCCTCATAAGAAGCCTGAATTGGTAGCCAATGAGATTCTTGGATGGAAGACAGAAAAGAAAAAAGAAAAAAAGAAAAAAGAAAGTCATGTGAAGGAAAATCAATGTGGTTTTTATTTTTATCTTCAATGTACCTCTTCTCTTCTTTCACGCTGGCTAGGGCATGGATGAGACAGGACTTCTAATGTCTGGGTCATTTCTTTTTTCTAAGGTTTGGCGTTCTTTTTATTAAGGAATTGCATGGCCAGCAAGTTGATTTGGGGGGTATCAGATCATTCAGCATGCCCTGTCATTCCACATTATGCTGGAAGGACACGGAGTACTCGGATGTATTTAAAAAGGGTCCTCTCCAAGGTTTCCCAGCTGGGGAATTTGATATTTTAAGAATTTTGAAAGCCTCAGTTCAGGGCCAGCACTTAGCAGATGCTGTCAGAATGGAAGGATTTGTTCCTTGTTGCAAGCATTCTATTGAGACGTTGCGCACAAGAAGACAAATTCATCTGCATTTAAAAAAAATAATTGAAATCTCACACAGTAGGAGCTTGTGAAAGTCCTCCAGAAAGTTGTCTTCAGCAACAATGAACCACACTGTTTGTTGATGACTTTTGAAAAGCAAGTTCTATTAGAACAGTGGAAGGCAGCAGGAAGGAAATTCATTTTCTATGTCTGTCTTTATGTGTGTGTCTTCACTCTTGCTCCTCCATTTCTACAGTAAACTATAGTTTAAATTGGATTCTCTGGAGGATCGCGGACGCCCGGTCAATCATCAACGCACCTCTTTGCAGATGTATTTGAGTAGTTTTGCTTTTCGCATCTGAGTTCATAAAAGCATAGGATAACGTGCAATTGGCTTAAAGAATGGAAATGTCCCGTTCCTTATACAGTGGGTTGTCCTGTAGTGCTGTGGATTGGAAGGGTCTACTCATAAGATGTTTAGAGTAGGGCTCAAGAGGGAAGAAACATCTAAAAATGTTACTGAAACAGCGACGTGGCTCATATAGACTTGATCCAAGGATACCATGGCAACCCCAGCATGAAAGGGCTTATAGATGTCTTGCCATGCTTTTAAAGTTACTTCAAATCCTGCCATCCTTTCTGCTTTTTCTAGTTAGTCAAGAACCTATAAGCGACATATTTGAATGCTCAGTTCAGGGGCAAGGTGCTGCCACCATCCCCCCTCCTGCACACCCACACACCCACCCACACACGGGGAGGGGCAAAGGGAGGGGGAGAGGGAACAGGAGAGACTCTGACTCTCCTTCCTTATGATGCTTCCTCCTTTAACCTCCTGCACATCGTCCCTGCTAGTAGGGCTGGAAACACAGAAAAATCTTAGAAAAACTTGGGCTGGGTCAGCAGCTTCTCTTCCGAGCTTCTTAGAATCAAACATTTCTGGTCAGTACGTGGACTCAAAATTGTGGGTTTGAGCCAGGAAATACTGTTCTGACACCTCCAAGTGGATCTTACACACTGAAGAAAGCGTATACCTGGCTGAGATCATAGTTTTGCCCCAAATCTCCATGTGAATGGAGCGTCTTACCACTAGGTATTTAATGCAACCACCTTAGAAAATATAAATTGCTAAGTCTCCTTGTTTATAATTCTTTGACATTCATTTGATCAGACAAGTTTTAAAAAGTCATTTTTGTCCCTACCCTCCTACTTAGAGTTGGCAAATGTTTGCCATAAGTAATTAAGCTTTTCTATTTCAAGTTTTAGAAAACTTAATTCAAACAAAGTATAATTAGCTTCTGCATGTTTTTAACGAAAGTTTGTACCACATACATTTCTCAAGTTACTGACTTCTCGCCCATTCTGTTCAAGTACAGCCCCAAAACATTATTTGGAATATTTTATTTGAGCTTAATTTTTTCCCCACAATCCCACACTAATAAATAATGTGCTATTTATCTTCTAGCTTCAAACAATTTCAGAGGGACCTACTTCTTAAAGGAGAGGTGTGTATGCTTTGAGGGTCTATTTCTATGGTGGGATTTTACATTAACCCTGCCATGCTCTAAGCACATCCTGCCATCCCTTGGGGGGAGCCAAGGAAAGGAGGAGCCCCAGACACCAATGTTTAAATCTTATTGGGGCTGAGGATTTAGCTCAGTGGTAGAGCGCTTACCTAGGAAGCGCAAGGCCCTGGGTTCGGTCCCCAGCTCCGAAAAAAAAAAAAAAAAAAAAAAAGAACCATAAATCTTATACAAGAAAACAAAAGAGTGTCTAGGGAGGGAGGATGAAAGAGATGCCTATGACTATCCGACTGTTACTTCTAATCTCTGCCTAACAGTTCCATCCATTGGACTACAGCCACAGTCCTTGGAGTTTGCCTTACAAGTTTACAGAAGCCTTGCTTATTTTTTCCTTTGGCTTTAGAGTGGTTTGAATAGGAATGGCCCTCATAGGCTCATGTACTTGGATGTTTGGTCATTAGACAGTGGCTCTACTTGACAGGGATTGAGAGGTGTGGCCTTGTTGGAGTAGGTGTGGTCTTGTTGGAGGAAGTGTGTCACTGGGGGGTGGGGGCGGGCAGGCCTTGGAGTTTCAAATACTGAGCCACGCCCAGTTTTTCTGTCTTCCTGCTGCCTATGGATCCAAATGTAGAACTCTCAGCTGCCTCTCCAGCACCATGGCTGCCTGTGTGTCACTATGCCTCCTGCCACGATGATAATGGAGTGAACCTCTGAACCTGTAAAGCCAGCTCCAATTAAATGTTGCCCTTTGTAAGACTTGCCTTGGTCATGGTGTCTCTTCATGGTAAGACCTTGGGTGAATTAATCATGTCAACCAGGTACAAAGGTCATGTTTTCCTGGATGTTTAAGAGGTTGCACTCATTTGTGCTGTAGATGGTTCTGGATAGAGTTTCATAGCCAGCTAGCTAAATGTGAGCACAGCTACCCGAATACAAAGAAGACAAGTCAATTTTGATTCCTCGATGCAGCAATGAGTCTGGCTACAGGTTGAGAAAAAGGGTCTGGCTGCTTTCTGAAAACCCAGTTTTCAAGCCAGGGACCAAAACAGATTGATTTTATCTCCCTCCTGTTGCTATAACTCATAAAATACAATGCCAAAGCTTTCCTTCTATCATCTCCCATCCAACAGCTGATCTATTTTTCGAACAGCCTACCTAAATAAAGCTAGGCCTGTAGAGGGAGTGTTAGTCCTGGGAGGATGCTTTGCATACAAATATCTCGGGGTATCTCATAGTGCTCAGTCACCAACACAGAAAACTGTGCTGTAAAAATATGTCAGTGAGTGGGTGGGGATGGGCAGCTGAGAACTGTGACTGTGTCCTTGTTTACTTTAGACCCTTCCTTGCCTTAGCTTCGTCAGTTGTTTTGGTTTTTTTTTTTTACAAGAATTTAGCATTATTATTCATGAGTATCTTTGGGAAAAAAATGAAATCAATATATGTGAAAACACTGGACCATCCAGTCTAAGTCATTATTGTATTTAAGTTCTATATGCTTTATACTGGTGTTAATAGATGAATAGATGATTGGTGGTCATATACTATAAATCAGGCACAGTCTTAAACACCTCGTATGCATTATCTAACTTAAACCTCATATGCCTTGCTGTAGATACAGTTGAAGAGAGATGTAGAAAGGTGGGGTGGCTTACTCAAGACCAAACAGTGAGAGACTCAGGTTTTGAGCACAGGTCTGAGCCTAAAGGCATCTTTATCAGCACTGAGATGCCCACCACTGAGCTCTAGCTAAGCTGGGAGTACGTCATCTCCCAACGACTGTTCCCACACCAGCATCTTAATACACACCTTTTCAACTGGTGATTTTACAAGGTCAGTACTCAGTGCTAATGCGAGTCGTGGAGGACGGCCGCGTGTGGCGTGCTGATTGGAGTACTCAATGCCAAAACTGGACGGCAATTTGGCAATCATGTCAGCAATACCAATTAAAGGATTTTATGTGTGATCATCGAAGTTCCTACTATATAAATAATGCACCATGGAGAAAGGAAGTTGGACCATGGTTAGCCTCTCTGCTAGAATAGAATGTGACCAATAAATGTCATGTGTTCGCAAGATATTTAATAACAGTGAATATTTATTATTCTCAATTAAAGCCAGGAATGAAGTGGCATAAATAATACAATTTTAAGCCAGGAGCAGTGTCTGTGTCTATAATATCAGCATTTATGGGGAGAGACAAGAAGATTAGGAGACTCACCTGAACCACCATAAATACCAGGCCAGCCTGGAATAGCAAGCAAGATTCTGTTGCAACTCCCATCAGAAAGAAATACCAGCTTTTTAAATTTATTAATTTTTATTATATACAGTAGCTCTTAACCTTCCTAGTGCACCAACCTTTTAATGCAGTTTCTCATGTCATGGTGACTCCTAACCATAAATATTTTTTTTCTTTTCTTTTTTTTTCGGAGCTGGGGACCGAACCCAGGGCCTTGTGCTTGCTAGGCAAGCGCTCTACCACTGAGCTAAATCCCCAACCCCAACCATAAATATTTTGTTGCCAGTTCATAACTGTCATTTTGCTACTGATGTGAATTGTAAATATCTGTGTTTTCCAATGGTCTTAGATGACCCCAGTGATAGTGTCGTCTGACCCCCAAAGGTCAGTTGCAACCCATAGGTTGAGAAACACTGAGATAAGTGTATGTGTGTGTGTGTGCATCTTACATAATTTTCATTTATGAAAAATAGGATTATGCAATGGGTACCATTTACTCATACCTAAAACTTTCAAATTTGTATATTACGGTATAATACTTTCTTTTTAGAAAAACTATGACATTAAAACTTTTTCTCCACAAAGTTGACTGTGTCTGGGGGATTCACATTTTGGAAGTGGGATTACTCACAAAGTTTTCATTCTGCAAAGCACGCAGATTGCCTGTAGCATTTTCCCCACATTCAAACCTTAACAACAAAAATCCAAATGAAAACAGTTCCGCTGGCAAGATGGTTTGGCTTGTGAGAAAAGGCCAGCAAGCCTATCAGATTCCTTTAGAAACTGTGGGATTTTCACCTGAGCCTAGAGTGAGGCGGCTACAGAAGAGGGCGAGCGTTGGCTGACTGGATAGAAGGGGGAGGGCACGGCAGACATGGCCTCTACAGAGGAAACATTGAAGTCTATGCTTTCCCAGATCCACTTGGAATTCCCTCCTGAGCTCCTGGTGGTTTGGGCAATGTTTTCTCAAAAATAAAAAAAAAAGACAATGATATATTTGATCTGGTGTCTTCTTCAGAACACATAATTCATGACTGCATTTCTTGATTGTCATCGCAACCAAGAACCAGAGAGATCTGTTCCGAAAATGCAACTGTGTTGAAATCCTGATTCAGATCCAAACTCGCAGCTCTGATACATCTCAATCTCAGAATTGGGGGATTTTTTTTATGTGTGTAATGCTTTTCAGAGTTTGGCTCTTAATCTTGAACTTTATAAAAATTCTTGCATGCTTAAAAATAGTCATCTCCACTCTCTGTTGGGCAGTACTTGAATGCAAATGCAAGCACAGAAGATCGTTGGCAATGAAAGCTAACGATTCCCATTCAGGGCTGTAAAAAAATCTGTGCTTCTGGCCCAGAGCTGAGGACAGATGGATTAAGCAACTGGACAAGTTCAGCCATCAGTGAATATGGTTCCAAGACATAGCTTTATTGTCCCTCTGACGGTTGAAAATAAATAAAACTCTATTGAAGATCACATTCAGTGTGTGCGATTAAGCTTTGTATTGCTCTGACTAAAACCTGATTAAAAACAATTTGAAGGGAGGAGGTTTATTTTGAATCTCAATTTCAGAGACATTTCATGGCAGAGAAGGCCTGGCTACGGGACAGTATGGGGAACAGCCACACCAGGCATCAAAACAGACCTGAGGTCAGCAGTGAGGGCGGAAAATGGAGCAGATACATCCTTGAAAGGTTGGCCCCAGCACCCTGTTCATACAAGCTAGGCACCACTTCTGAAAGACGCTACGGTCCCCAGAGCAATGGTGCCAGCTTGGGGCATATGAATTCAAGACATGAGGCTTTGGAAGAGATTTCAGATTCAACAGTAAGAGAAAAACCCAACGGCCTTGGCTTAGTTAGTGTTTGGTATTTGCAGATCTTCAGGCTTTGAAAGAACGCGTTTCAGAGATATGGTGCGCATTTAAAAGATTACCGAGTTCACTTCAACTCAAAATTCTAGAAGGAAGGTGTGCGTGATTCTGGTGGAAGAGGGTCTAGAAAGAAGCATCAATTCCTGAATTCTGAATTGTAGTCAACTTTGTATATTTTGTCCATCAGCCAACACATAAGATGATGACTCATTGTCCCTCTGTGTGTTAAATCCCCAGTGGTTGGCCAGAAACTTCATTGCAAGGTGTCACTTAGTGAATGCTCAAAATGATGCTCTAACATAAAAATTCCCCCTTACTTGTTGTTAAAGCAGATATGCTGAGCTTTTAAAAATCCACTTATCCCTAGAACTCATTTCTGTTGATGCCAAAATTTTATAGTTCATATCTGTTAAGAAATTCTGCCAGTGGAATGTTTCCTGCAAAATTTGGAGCATGGCTTCAGAAGAAGCAAAGCATTTCCTATAAAAGCCGTTTCTCCTGGATATATCCAGCAAAATCCATTAATTTTAGGGCGGCTTGCTTGTATTGAAGAGTTATTTCTATATTGGCATAGGGCACCCACTGCTTGCCTAGGGGTTGGACTCCCCCACAATGGTGAAAGGCCTCAAAAAATACCTCACAACCCAGATTAAATAACTCTGAGAAAAGTTTTAAAACAAGGCAAGAGGTTAGGATGGGCTTTGTTGGTATAGCATGGAACGCAGGAAAATTTCATCTAAAAGTGGAAAAGGAGATTGGGGGAGGGGAGCAATCAGAAATTACAATAAAAGCTGAATGAAAATATTGTCCTGTAAAATTAGGCTGAGAAAACCATGTGGTTGTGTCACATGATCTCAAAAAGTGAGAAAATAAAATGTGTATTTTATACAAGATATTTGACATTAGCTATATTCTGCATTTACAGTTATGGATACTTCTTAAGCACATTGCCATGTATAGCGTTGTAACTGTCAGGAAACAAATTCAATAAGCAAATTTTGTATATTTCTAGTTCCCTTCCCTTCCTTACATCACTGTCCTTTCTCCTCATTGGTCTCTGTTCTTCATTTCTGTAGAAGTTCATTTGATATACTCTACAGGTTCCCATTTGTGTTTCCTTGTTCAAAATCCAAAGAGAGGAAAAAATGGAAATACTGAGGAAAATCTTTAACCCACTAAAAGAACAATGTTTAGATTTCATTATAAATGTTTAAATTGGGTTTTATATTTTTAATTGAAATAGTGTTCTATACAATATGTTCCAGTTCTGGTTTTTCCCTCTCCGACACCTCCCAGATACTCCCCACATACCCAAATACACATCCTTTCTTTCTCTTCTCTCACTGGGATACAAGCAGGCACCTAAAAAGAAAAATAAGAAGAAAATAAGGTTAAAAACAAACCAGCATAGGATAAAACAAGCAAACAAGCAGAACAGGAAAACAAGAGCCACGGAACACGGAACACACGGAGACAGATGCTCACACACTGGGACACATGCTCACACACTGGGACACATGCTCACACACTGGGACAGATGCTCACACACTGAGACACATGCTCACACACTGAGACACAATGTCACACACTGGGACACATGCTCACACACTGGGACAGATGCTCACACACTGAGACACATGCTCACACACTGGGACAGATGCTCACACACTGAGACACATGCTCACACACTGGGACAGATGCTCACACACTGAGACACATGCTCACACACTGGGACAGATGCTCACACACTGAGACACATGCTCACACACTGGGACAGATGCTCACACACTGAGACACATGCTCACACACTGAGACACATGCTCACATACTGAGACACATGCTCACACACTGAGACACATGCTCACACACGGAGACACATGCTCACACACTGAGACACATGCTCACACACTGAGACACATGCTCACACACGGAGACACATGCTCACATACCCAGAACCCCTCTCCTCAAGAATAACCCAAAATCCAAAACCATAATATCCAGCAAAAGATCTATAAGTGGGTTTGGAGACGTGTGTAACAGGTTAAGAGCATTGGCTGCTCTTCCGGAGGTCCTGAGTTCATTTCCATCAACCATATGGTGGCTCACAACCATCTGTAATGGGATCTGGTGTTTTCTTCTGGCCTGCAGGCATACATACAGGCAGAACACTATATTAACAACAATAACAATAGTAGTAGTAATAGTAACCATTATTATTTTTAAAAATCTATAAGGAAAAGAATGCCCAGACAAAACATTATGAGAGAAAACAAAACAGCAGCAAAAGTAAACAAAATACTATTAAATCTGTTTAATGTTTATTGCTGGGCATGAGGTTAAATTGAGCTATCTTTAATGACAAAGGTATTTTCATAGTTTCAAGGTACCACAGAAAATTCTTTGTTCTCGAAGAGTGAGCCTATCAGTCAACCCCACTGAGTATGAACAGTTTGTCATTGTATGCTGTGTGGGCAGATGAAATGACACAATCCTTGCCTTTAACCAGTGTACACTTAGATGTGTCCTAGAAACGTGTGGCACAGAACATAAAGTAAAACACAAATTTTTAAATTTAGTCAAAAACAAGTCATTAGCAATTATGTTTTACTAGGATCATTTTTCCTACTGAGAAATTCTGCAATATATCTGGCATAGCCCAATTCATAAGTGATACATCAGAGTTCATATACTTCAGAGATGAAATTCAAGCAGCAGCCTTGTATGGAGAACAGAAGTGGGTGCTTGCTTATTTTCTTTACACTGCATTAGCATTGACTGTACTGTGCCAGCATGGGAGGGCACTGCAGTCTTAGCGGTGAGTTCAGCTGAAGCATAAATGACTGGGCAGTATGCAGTTATGTGTAGATGAACTCCGCACCCTAAGGAAGAGGCTGAAGGCATAGCTGTAGAAGAAAGACTGTGACTAAGCTATGGGAAGCAGTTTAGATTGGGGAGAAGACCAAGACATGGGGCCTGGGCACCATGGTGGGACATAGGGGTGCAGCAACTTACAGATAGGAGCTCCCTGGAACTGAGTTTGAACGTCACCTCTTTACCTCAGCTTTCCTAGGGATGGTGCTTATACTGCAGAGTCCTCTTGCACTGCAGTCTAGGAAGAAATCTGTTTGCTGGTAACTTTGAACCTGAAGCTTGTCAACTTGTTCTCCACTATTATCCTCGTCTCCTTAGACCCAGCACAGACGTACAGAAGGCACAAACGAGCAGGGAAAGGACCTAACTCTTAAAAATTATCTTTATTTGTCATGCGTGTACATGTATGTGCATGTGCATGTTGGGGGTATGAGGAGTGTGTATGTGTGTGTGTGTGTGTGTGTGGTGTGTGTGTGTGTGATGTTTATACATGGTGTACATATGGGGAATGTGTAGGAGGTTGTATGTGTGTGTATGTGTGTATATGTATGTGTGGTGTGTGGTATGTGTATGCACATAATGTATGTATGGTTGCGTGATATGTGTGGGAAATGTGTGGTGAGAAGGTTGTGGTATGTGGTGTGTGTGTGATACATGATGTATGTGTGATGTGTGTGTGAGTATACGGTATGTGAGGCATAGAGTATGTGTATTGTGTGTGTGTTTGTGTTTGATGTGTGTGGTGTAACATGTGACTGTATATGTATGTTTGGTGTATGTGTGGGGGGTACAACGTGTGCATGTGTGTGGTGTATGGTGTTTGTGTGTGCTTTTTGTGTGGTGTGTGTTTACTGTGTGGCGTGTGTGTGTGTGTGTGTGTGTGTGTGTGTGTGTGTGTGTGTGTGTAGGCCAAAGGACAACTTGCAGGAGTTGGTTCTCTTCTATCGTGTGGGTTACAAAGATTGAATTCATATCATCAGGCTTATAGGCAAGTGCTTTTAACCACTGAACAATTTTGCTGGCCCCACATATTACCTTTATAATAACATGATAATAAAATGTTAAATTATATAAAAATAATTCTTAAGAATTCTAGCATCCTGTATATAGAGGTGTGTGTCTGTACAAATATATCCCTCCAGTATATAAGCTGTGAGTTAAAAGAGAAATCTTATTTCGAGAAAGGGGATGCTCTTGCTGTCAGTAAGTAATTACTAAATGAATTTGAGAATAACAAAACATTTTATTCGATTAAGCTTACCACTTTCCTCAGACACTGCGGTGTGAGGGAACAAAGTTTTCTCCGCAGCATCCATTCCATTTTCAACAGTACCACACTGCTTTGGGTCCAGAGAAATGCCCCATTTTATCCATCTGGTTTAGAATCAACCATCATCCTGGTCACAGTGTCAAAGCACATGGCTGAGGTGTCACTAGTCACACCCTTGTCTCCCAAAACATGGTGATAGGTTCAGAGCTCTTTGTCTGCCCAGAGGCCAGGATCAATTCTAGGGTATAACAACCTTGAGCTAGGATACGTGAATCCATCAACAGGTAAAAGTCAGTCATGAATCCTTGGAGCAGGACCCAAGAAACCTAGTTTACTGTACTTTCTCCATCCCCTGATTTTAAATTTTCTTATAGTACTTTTACATTAAAGGTCCATTTTTCACCCTTTATATTTATGAGCAAATGTCTTCTGTATGGTTTCTGTGATGTCTCAGCCACAATGAACAATAAATAAATAAGTAAATAAATTAATAATAAGTAACCTACATAAAAAACTCTTAATCGTTAAAGAACTGTTCTTTTTCTCTTATCAAGTAAGACGATTGCATGCTTTATTTTTACAGAATTTTTAAAATTCTTATATACTCACAACAAAAAAAATTATCGTGTTATTCTACAAAGATATTAACATTTAGATTGGAAGGTTTTCTAGATCTCAAGTGAGATTATAAAGTGATTTGTTTAAGTTGTTACCCCACCTTCCAGCTCGTCTCATGCTAAGTCTACACTACCCTACTGTTCCCTTCTCAAATCACACAGCTCTTCATCGTATGGCTCACAGTCCCTGCTTTAACAATGCTGAAGAGTTGGGTATTATTTATTTCCTTTAAAATTTTTTAATAATTAAAAATAGCCTTAATATTCATGATCATTTTGTTGGAATAAATTCCTAGATGTTGGGATTCCCTCAATCCAAGAGACAATCAAACTGTTAGACATTTCTCATAAATCGCTGTGTAGAAAATTGTACCTGTTTACATTGCAACTTTAGTGGCATAAGGAGGTTTGTCATAGTCTCATCTCAGGGTTCAGGTCCCTGTTCGGGCGCCACTTGCCCCTGCCCGCAGGGGCTTCGTAATTTACAGGAACCGAGGGGGATCCAAACCTGAGGAGGAATGGGCGAGAAAGAGGAGCAAGACCAAGCAGTGTCCTTGTCAAGGTCTGTTTATTGAGAGGAATGTACAGCATTTAAAGCTCTGAAGCAGGAATTGAAGCAGGAACTAAAGCTTACGGCGGGGGACGGGGGGAGAAGAGTACTGGGAAGTGCCCAAGGACATAAGGTAAATCATTAAACTGCAATATATTCTCCTTAGACAATGAGGCAACAGTCTTCCGGGGACATGTTCTTTGAAAAGGTCAAGCCCTTCTCAGGAATCTGCTCAGGGCAGGGCTCTAGTTTTGCCTAGTCCGGCAGTCTGTCCCTGACATCTCTGGACACTAACATTTGGCCAATGTTCCTTCTACACATGTCCTTTTACTATAGGGTGTAAGACTCATCCTTCCCTCTTGGACCATAAACTCTAGGGATAAGCGTAGATGTTGGCCCGTACCTCCCTCAACGCCTAGAACAGAGTGTGCATTCAACAAGTAGTTATCGGGCTGACTACTGAGGAAAATTATCAAGTTCTGTTGAGTTACTGACAATCTCTAAACCCTTCAGACTACTGAATCCTTAAAACTACGAGTCAACTCCTTGGCTATAAATCCTGTCTGCTGCTGTGTGGTGATAGGTCACTGTCACCACAGCCTAGCTTTCAGGGAAAAATGGAGCTGATTAAAAAGCCATCTATGTTATCACTGCCTCCTCTTTCCATGATGATTAAATGAATCCATAGTGAAATGGGAGCTGTTGGAGTTTATTTTTACTTCAAACAATGGCTGTTGAAAGTTGCGTGTTGCAGTCAAACCAGTTTTCTCTGGCTCCTGCAGAAAGCTCAGCAGAGATGTCCAACATCCAGAGAGCTCCTCACTCATACTCAGGATGCCTCTGCTGACAATTGCGCCATTTTTCATCTTTATGGCTATACGGAAAGGTGCCCGCACAATCATTTCTGGCTTTTTGGTTCGGTCTAGCATTCCATAAAACACAAATACTCAGAACTGTATTATAAACTAGACAGATTTATGTGAGATGGTTTTGATCAGCCATAGGCTTCATGGGAATCCTTTGATCACCTGCGTCTTGGTTTTCCATAGATTTTAGGTATATTACATGTATTTTTGACTTGTGATATTTTCCTTTTTGTGGTTGCTTTTTAAGGAGGTAACCTCACCACAAATTAATGATATAGAATCTGCACTAGATTGAAGCATCTTAATGTTGAATGTGCATCTGAAGGGGAGGGCTGGGGATGTTTGAGGTAAAGCTTAATTAGTGTTTTACTTATGTGGGAATGACCTAAGCCTGAGTGTGGAATTGGTTTGAAAAGGGGGTATATAGTGCCTTCTAATGAAGAAGCATTAGAACGCTGCACTTTGACATATATGATACTATTCGTATATAGTAGTGTGGGTTTCCACAGCAGACCCTCACTAAGGCATCCATCCTCCTGGCCACACTGCTGCCTATCCCACACGCCTACCCAGTTGTGGGAACTGGCCTCCAAGGAGTCTTGAGTATGAGCAACCAGTCAGAATGTGAATATCAGTTAAGTAGAAGGTTGACTAGCAAGCTAGGGTGGTTGCAGTAGTAAGCCAAATTATTCCTTAGGAAGGGAAACAGGCCCTGATGGTGAGTCAGAACAGAAGGGTAAGCCAGATAAAATGTGTTAACACCCCCCCACCCCACCCCACCCCACACACAGACACACAGACACACACACACACACACACACACACACACACACACACACACACACACTCACGCTTCTGCTCAGGTCACTTTGCCCCTTCAGTGGAATGTTAATGACTCTCACCTATCCCTAGGCACCAAGGGAGGCGCCTTTGCAACAACAAACATTGGCTCCTTGGCCCCATTTGGCATACTTGCTGGCCTTTCTCATTTGCCCTAGGTCTTTTTTAATCTGCCTCCCTTAATGAAGTGTTGGAGATATTTGCATCCCTAGCAGGAGAGAGAAGAGTAGAGGTCTCTTTGAAGAAGAAATTCTGTATCCTGGTCCCCGTTTTCATATGACTTCTATGAATAAGGGCAATCGTATTCTGCAAAGCTAATTAGAAAAGAGTGAAAATGTTTATTAAACATGAAAGCATGGCCAGCGAGGGGCATAAGTTTTGCTCCACTCCTGCAGTTAAGGAGTCTGAGGAACTTGCCCACATCAAAGCTGAAAGCGGCAGAGACAGCTCCAGTGCCCAGGGAGGCTGATGCAGGATGCTGGCTCCTCTGTATTCTGATTTCTCCCTTCCTGGATGATTATCAGAGCCAGGGGAAGGGCAGCCCAGGACCATCTTGATTGCTCGTGTAGGGTTTCTTTCTGTCGCTTCATCAGATGCACGTTACCGTGATCTACTCTCTACTCACATCTGACGCAAGCCCTATCAGAAGGACTTCCTGTGCCAATCACCCAAATGAATAACCACACCAGGTAGTATGAATTGGTGGCACCAGAAACTGAAACAGAAGAGTTCTGAGAAAACATGGACACAAGAACCATCGTAATAGGCAACATTAGAAAAAAGCCAGTGTGTACACACTTGGTAGGATTGGTATGGGGATTACAGGTCTGGGTAGTTCTTAGGAGTAGCAGTGCCTGTCTCTCTTGCATGCTGTGTTTGGTGTCAACACCAGTGTGGGGCTCGTCATAGACAAGACTGGATTGCAACAGGCATCCACTTTCTCAGGTTTCACGCTCCCTCTTGTGACCTCCTTCTTGCATCTCTAGGGCCCGCACTTTTTTGTTTGTGTCTCATCAGTTATCTTACAGGACCACACGTCAACTTTGGAGACAGCTACAGGGACATCAATTTAAAAAGTAAAATATAAGAATCACTGAGGGAAGCAGTGGTCCCCATTGGGAAAGACTGACACCTGCCTACCCAGTCTCTCTGCTCTAGGCATGAGATGGGGTATGGGGTGGGGGGGGTTGAGAAAAAATGACAACTTTTGCCCTCCTGTGAGCTCTATGTTTGCTTTCTTTCTGCCACCCAAAAATAATATTTCTCAATAATACAGACATTTCCTTCCTCAATAGATCAGCTTAAACTCAAAAAGTACACCATTTCCTTGAACAGAGTTCTGGAAAGTTTCCAAGTGAGGGCACCTGAAGGGCCTGGATTCTCACTTACCTGTGCCAGTTCTGCTGAGATCCTGTGAGCATTCCCAGGACACCACTGAGTTCTGTTCTGAGGGGTCTACATCTCCAACGCTGTGTCTCTTGTTGCTACAAATATAATCCCCATTTCACTCAAGAGTGAAAATGGGGGTTCATCGGAAAACCAAAAACCAATCACTAAAACCAAAGACAGAAAATGTACCAACAAGCCTCACGGGAGCAAGAATCAAGAGCTAAGATAGTTTTCTTGTGTCTCTTTAAATGCCTGCTTCCTGTGGCTTCTGTCTGGGTCTGCTCCACTCTGCCTTTCTTCTCTTCTGTGGTTATTTAACCTATAGGTGGCCCCCAAACACCTAACCCAATCATACAGTCATCCAATGCTCAGCTCTGTTCTCCACAGCTGACAAATGAGATCAGTCTCTTCCTTCAGAACTCGGTACCATTGCTCTAGTGCTGCCATGGGTGGATCCCTTCAAGGCTGAGCCCTCTCATAGAAGAGGAAGGGCTTCTCAACTATGATGCACCCAGGAAGGGGAACAGCACCTTGAGGAAAGGGTCAAGTTCCCTAGAACTAGAAGATGTTTATCTTCTTAGCCGTCAGCACTTCTCAGTCTTTTGCGTTTCAGTATCAATGAAATTGCAGTCAGTTAGTAGACAGCTTGTGTGACTTCCACCTGCACAAGCCCTGAGCATAGCAACATCAACACTGCCATCAATGTCTCAGCTGCCAGGAAGGAAGTCTGAAGACACTGGAAAGTGCTCTTGTGGCACGTGACAATCAAACGTTGCTCACAGAGAGGGGACAATATTAATGCCTTCAGCAGCTCTCTCTTAGGAGGAATCTCAGGCCTGCTCTAGGTGCTGCCCATGGAGTCAGGTTCTACAAGCATTTTAAGACTCTCTTGCCTTTAATCCCAGCACTAGGGAGGAAGAAGCAAGTCAGATCTCTATGAGTACTTTTTGTAATGCCATAACCTAACTGATTAAAATGGAAAGAATGACTTTAGATCTTCAATGAAACTCAACTATAATGAAGAAAAAAAGACCTATTACGCAGACTAGTGGTTCATTTCACTGTGTTAAACTTGGGCATCCATCTAGAGAAGACATCACAGTATCCTTCACAACGGAAACAGCATGGTGAAGTGAAACTCCCCAAACTACTACCCACAGAGAACCCTTCCTCAGGACAGACATGGCAGACAGCCCAGCCCTCTCCAGCATCCACAGAGCAGCAGCAGAGGGCCCTGCTGAGCAGATTCCAGAGTGCATTAGTCCTTCAAGGCTAAAGAAGAGGAGGTTTGCCATGCTGGACTTCTCAATGTCCGCAGCATTTAGATTCTACGTTGACGAGGACTCATATTTCAATATTGGCTCTCCCTGCGTCACCCTGGCCTGGAGCATGGATGCCACTGACTTTTCGACTAGCTTCCTGCCTCTGACAGCCCAGCATCCTAGTCCAAGAGCTTCTGTCTTTCTCTTTCCCAGCCTTCCCCTTAAGCCACCCTCATGCCATCCATTTATAAATGTGCTGGCTCGCGTTAACTATTTCTCTTTCTTGCCCAGAAGAAACGGTATTCAGTCAATGAATTAATCCTATCTAAAAGTACTTTTCATAGAGAAGAATCTACCTGGATGCAGGAAAGTTTATAAAAGCATTGCAGAATTGCTGTTTTTAATTCCTTCCCATATGAAATGGCACATTTTCCACTGAATGGCAAAGGTTCTCTCTCATGCAGTATGCTGATTGCCGTGAGCTTCAGAAATGTGCTAGATTCAAAATGGGTCCAAACACTCATTGTTTCAGTGTGTGCTCATGAGGATTTCTAGTTAAAGGAAAAAAAATCGTCATTGTTTTGCCTTCTCTATTTTGTCTCCTGGTATTAATTACATTCAAAATAGAAATGCTAGTACTCCATTAGTACTGATCTCCTGTCTCTGGATAAAGAGAATTACTAGGACCTTACTTCACATGTTAATTACAGCAGTTGATAGGTAGGCAGCCCCCCTAAAAGCCTAGATGAGGTAGCTGACCGTCCATCACAGCCACTACATATTAGCATTTGATTTCCATCCCGATTTGCATATCATAGAGATATTGGTTTTAGTGGTTAGGTGATCTACAAGAGGCAGCGGACCTTGCTGACAAATACGGACACACTGAGACAGCCCATACCTAATGTTGACAGTCTGTGATAGCGGATGATTTGTGAGCTACAGAAAGAGCAAATCTAGGTTAATTCATTAAAAAAAAAAAGCAAAACAAACAAAAAACTGTGCTATGGAACTTTATGTCTGCTTGTCCCCAGACCTGAAGGAGACAAAGCAAATGACAAAGAAGACTGTGGTGGTGTCACCCAACAGGCAGCTGCTCACCTCTGGGCAGCTGGGCCAATGTAATTTAAATTTGACTTCAGTATTTCTGGAAGAATTAGGTCACTGGGAGGGATGTAGAGGGAATATTTTATCTAGGAACTTCTTCTCACTCTCTATTTCTACAGATAGTGAATAGTCTGTGTGTAAACAACCCTTTTGTGAAGCAGCTTAACCCTAGTATGTCCCCACAGTAGGTCTGTCTGACCTCAGTACCCAAGCTCTTGTTGCAGTGCTGGAATTTTCCTTTGTCCCATGGCAGCACTAATCATTGTAATACTTCACCTGAAGAGTACTCTTAAAAAGAAGGGCATAAAGAAAGGCCTGAGTGTTTAAGATGAGTTGATAATCAGTTGTAGTCACAATGGAAATTCTGGCCACACACACATTGTTAAGAATGTGCTCAATGTAGTTGGATTTGTGGTAGAACCTGGTATCTGAAGTTTGAGTGGTGGTCGTCATTAGATGATAAATGGATCTGGACTACTGTAGTGTGAGGAGAGGACAGTAAAGGAGCCTGCTCACAGCAGGTCCACATCAGCACACATGGGGAAACGGGCTGGAAAGTAGAGTGGGTTGGGAATATAAAGAGCCTCAGAAGCCAGCGTATGGATGCTGACAGGGTTTGACATTCGGAAACAGTGAGTGAATCAGGATTTAAGCCAAGACAGTTTAGAGAAACAAGACAAGAAACTCTGAAGATGTTGGTTTTGGAAAAACACGGATGGCTCCTTTTCAGATGTTTTGACTTGAGCAGTTTCTGAGATCCCTTGGTGATGATTTCTTGGGGTCATTGGAAACTGGACTTGGATTGGATTAGGAGGTCAGACTAAGGATGCGGGTACGGGAATCAGCAATTCCAGTAAATGCCACAGTGAAGGCTGCCTGTGCATACAAAAGAATAAAGCCAGAGGGAAGCGTGAGTTAAGGAAACCACTGAAAAGGGGTTGAGGAGAAGTGGGCCTGCCATTGTTGTGCTCACCAGTGCTTCTTTCTGGGGACAGTAATAATCCGTTGACCGAAAGCAGAGATGGAGCTCGATAGTCTCCAGTTTTATCTCCTCAGAGGTAATGGTTGTTTGACCTTCAGTCTCCTAGTTCCTGTGATGGGAAACTGCCTCATATGTGTAGGTCGGTAGAGCGCCCCCAGCCATCTGGAAAGGTTGCTACATACTGGCTCTGTCCTTCCACTGAAGGCCACTGCTCTAGCTCAAGCTATCTATTCCTCTTCCTCCCTTAAGGAAGTGGGGTGCCATCTTAGCTCTCTTGAGCTGCCATGAGCAATGGCCATGGGCATCAGAAATGGAGTGGGTCGGGGTTGGGGATTTAGCTCAGTGGTAGAGCGCTTGCCTAGCGAGCACAAGGCCCTGGGTTCGGTCCCCAGCTCCGAAAAAAGAAAAAAAGAAAAAAAAGAAATGGAGTGGGTCAATCAATGTCTGGAATATCGGAAGTCTGACGTCTAGATGTCAATTAGGCTAAGTCCTTCTGGAAGCCTCGAGAGAGGAACTCTCGTATACCTCTCTTCACCTGATGCTGACGAATGCAGTAGTCCTTGGTGGGTGCTTTGGGCTTTTGGTTTTCTGTTTTGTTTTGTCTTCATTTTTGACATGTGGGTAACTCCTTCCAATCCATGCCTCCGTCTAACTTCTTTCCACACTTTCAGTCTCTCATTAAAACATAGTTACTAGATCTGGAATGATCTCCCCTCAATCTTTATTTACATCTTCATAGACTTTACTTCCCAGGGACATTATATGCAGGTTCCTCGGTGCACATGGATTTTTGGAGGAATGCTACTTAGTCTTCATGTCTCTGCTGTGTTTGACTACAAGAGTTTCTGCCCTTTGATCTCACTGTTCCTCTATACCGCTACCCTCACCCAAGCACTTGTAGTTTAATTTCTGTGCAAGCAGTCTCCCCTTGAATTATCCTAACCTTATTCGCACTCCATTTTGAACTAGAATTCACACTGCTAAACGTGCTTTTTAATCATGTCCTAACTCCCATGTCAACCTCCATGAGAACAAATCCATCTCTATTTTGTGACCCAGAATCCAGGATTATTAGCCTTAAATCTAGTCTTCTACTGCATAGGTCTCTGTAGCCCAAATTTCTACTAGTATTTATCTTTTATTCCGAATGACTCTTTTGTTTCCATCTTAACATTCCTTTATTAATTAGTTTAGAAGATATGAAATTGGGTAACTTAGTAAAAAAAAAAAAAAAAGCCCTGGTTCTCCGAGTCTCCTGATCTCTTGCCAAATCAGATTTGTGTGTCTTATTTTTCATATGGGGGGGCGGGGGTGCACAGTGGCTAATCTAAAGCAGGATGTCTATGTTCACACTACTTGGTCATGGTTGAAAGGAATGTTTAAGTAGGTTTTCCCGTGCCTGCAATTCTGTGTCTATACACATCTGTGATAGCGCAAGTTTAGCATAAACATTCAATAACATAACTAGTGCAAGCCATGGCATCAGGCCCAGCAATGGCCCCTCTTCTCCGTCTGGGCTATCTCTGGGTTGCAGGTTTAGTTTGAATACTTCATCATGAGGAGCCTAGCAGCCAGACCATCGTTTTCAGCCGTTCAGAGTTTGAATGTGGCTCAGAGTTATGTACTTCCCACTGTTCCTTCATCTCCCCGGTAAGCTTCCAGGGGTTATCAAGATATTCTGACTTTTTATTTCATACACACTGGGAGCTGGCAGAACACAGAGTGGCCACCTTCTCCAGATAGTATAGCCTTCCTATTCTGCAATGAGGAAGTAGCCCTGGAAGTGAGTCTGCTTCCCAGTGTCCCAGGCTGCATTCCTGCCACAGCAAGGAAGAAGTTACGGATTTTCCTTTCGTTAACAGTAACCTTGCCACTGTGATTTGCAGCATGGCCTTCACACAGCCAGAGTGGCACAGAAAACAAATACTCTAGGAGGTTAAGAGGAAGGAGGCCACAGCCTGCATAGCTTGGAGAGCAAGAAAAGACATCAGTGAGAGAGGGACTGAAGATAAATCCTGGATTGTAGGCAGAAGTTAGCAAGATTCTAGTCCCTGTGAGGTAGGCAGGAGGATTTAGGCTCCAAAGCGGTGTCACTTGAGAGGATTAAAGTGGTATGGAGTTTGCCTAAGGATACTACTTCTAGTAAGTATGGCCATGACCAGTTTAATTTGCTAGTCAATATAATCTAGGCTTCCACTCTTTAAATAAGTGAAAATAGTAATGGTTAGTCAAATCCTTTATAAAGAGAATTATTTTCAGGCTAGGAAAGAAAAGGGTAGATATTTGTGTGTCTGATATTGCTACTAATAATGACTGAGTTCTCCTAAGGAAAATACTTTTCAGTGGAATAAAACTGGATTACAAAACCAAGAAAACATGCATACAGCTAGAATTCAATTATTTAAATCTAGTGTCTTGGAGTTATACCAGAGATCCATAAAATCCAAGAATTCTAGCATAGAATTGCTTAGGTTGATTACACCGAGGCCCCATGCATATCTATTTAGTTGTCAAAAACTCAATGATCTCGGTAACTTTTGTCCACCCTTGGGATTCAGTCTAAAATATGCCTAGCACTTACTTTGGCCAGATCCCGAGGAAATTGCAGAGATGAACCAGATGAGACTCTTGCCTTCTAAAAGCTCGCACATGGAACATTGAGTGTGTCAACAAATTAGATCTGAAGGAAGAAGGAGACGGTGTTTTACAGAGGGTATCTCTGGCTTGGGCCAGTGGGTAGACAGTAAGGTGTAGAGATGAGGCCCTTCCATGAAGAGTAAGCTATTTATCAGGCTAGTGGCTGTGACTGGATCAATGATGGATGATAGAGAAAAGAGTGAGTAGGGCTCCTTGTGCTTATAAGAGATTCAGATGGGACTTCCAGACAGTGAGCACCAAGAGATTATAGTGTGTGTGTGTGTGTGTGTGTGTGTGTGTGTGTGTGTGTGTGTGTGTGTGTGTGTGTTTTCACCTGACAAGGTAGAGAACAGGTGTGGGAGCAGGAAACTCAAGAGAATCTAAAAATCGTGAAGGTAAGAGATTTTAAGGTCTGAGTTAAAATAGCCAGCAGTAGAGATGGTTGTAGGCAGACATGTTCAGATGTCAGGCCCTGAATAGAGGGGTTGTGTTATAGGAATAATTAGGAACCTGGGCTTGGAGTCAGGGATGCCTGGGCACAGTTCCATCCCAGTCACCTGCTTGTGGCATAAGCTGGCCAAAGCGCTCACCCCCTATAACCTTCAGCTTCCTAATCTAATGCCCTTCCACAACACTGTCCTATGGCTTGATGTACTGACAGAGTGTGTACGTTCATAGCATATACTCAGTGTGAAGAACAACACTGTCTCTGGTATGTGCTACCAGGTACCCTGACTTCCAGGTTTTCTTTCCAGTGCCCTTGCTGCCAATGACACTTGATGGTATGCGTGTGGGAACTCAGTTTCCACCTGGGCAGATCAGATCTCTCATACGCTGCTACCGTCTGTGCCCCTAGCTGAGTGGTGTCACTGCCTCACCACAAGCTAGCCCTTCAATAGAACAGGCATAAACCCTTTGCTACAGAGAGGGAAAGCAGGGCAGGGCATAAGTCTGAAGATAGCCTCTCCCCTTGCTACTTTTGCAGAGCTGTTTAGAAGTCTCTGTCGCTTCATAAGGGAATTTGTTGTTCACGAGGAACATGGAATGTTATGTGTCCTCTGATGGGAGAGACAGCTCAAAACTGGAATCACTTCAGCAACTCTTCCTCCCTGCCAGAGACTTAAGATTATTTGATTTCAGCATCCTAGCAACCGATTTGCCGCCAATGGACCAGCATGGTGTTTGTATAGCTCCTCTCTGACAAACCTTCCCTTTCAGAAATGGAATTTATGCCTTTGTCCCTGATGGGCCTTTTCCCCCCTCCCCTAGAGGAAATTAAACCCACAATGCCAAGTCATGTAAGCTCAAAAATTCCAAGGCTGCAACTCCAGTTCAAGAACACTGGGCATGTGTGTGTGGCTGCCAGCTGCTCTCTGGCTCACCTCTGTTTAGATAAACAATTGAAAGTGTGCCATTTACAAGGCTGGGGCCTCTAGAGTCACACAAAGGAATCTGGCTGAAGCCTTCTTAATTAGAAGCAGGAGATAAGAAGGGACACAGCCTGTTGCTCTCTTGAGATGTTAATTTCGGAAAATGCGATTGTTGCCTTCAAGTTGTTTGTTGCTGAAGGAAGTCACTGGGTTAGATTGGTCAGACCCTTACCTTATATAAAAGCAAACCATATTCCCAGATTCCACAGGGAGTTGCCAAGAGTGTAAGATACTGATGAAGAGTAAGGGTAGGGGTCAGGTGGGGGCTGTGGACAGCACTACAGGAGGCCTAGAGTCCATGACATTGCACCCTTACTCAGTGTTGGGTGGTTTATCAAAGGATGGCGCCTGGTTCCAGACCAGAGATTGTGACTTAATTATTCCATGGTTGAAGCTTGGTATGATTATTCTTAATTGAAAAGCTAAGAACAAGAAAGAAAAAAAGAAAAGACTTGTTTCTGAACTTTCCCCTAGTAGCTTTTAGCACGTAGCCAAGACTGAAAACCCTGCTCTTCCCCCTCTTCACTTAAATACCCCAGACTGGCACAGATAGTGGAAAATGAGGAAGTTCTGAGAAGACAGAAACCCCTTTGGTGGGAGACAGGAATTCAAGGAAGGCTACCAGGAGAAAACAATAGAACTGAAATTTTAATAATAGGAAAAATCGGTGTTCCCCTCCCCTGAGCAGGTAAAGGTTTGAGCATGCCTCTTGTTGGCCCACTCACCTCATCTGAACATCAAATCAAGTCCTTAGCTTTAAACATACTTCCTCTGTTAACTTCCCCCATAGTCCTGACTTATGTTCTGTTAACTTCCCCATAGTCCCAACTTACGTTTAAGGAAGGACAAACTGGCCTTTTTCACTTTCTTGTTTCAGTATAGTAACCATGGGCCCTTTTTAAAACCACAGGTGTGGAAGGAAAGACAGCATCCTGGGAGGGGAAGGGGTACAGACCCAGCCAGCACGTAGTCCCCAGAAGCACCATCAGCCAGATGTTCCTTTGGTACTTTCCCACCAAGGCATAGAGGCATCCACATGTGTATCTCTTTTCATTCAAAGTCCAACCACACTTTACACCTGGGCCACTGAGACCCTGGTCTAACCCTCCTCACCAGACAATCTCAGGCAAGGTTCCAAAACTCTCCGATAAATTTATTGTCCCATACAACAGCGATAGCTGCACACACCTTACTCTGTGGTCCTGAGGATGCTGAGAGATAGCAGCATCTTACCTTATGACTTAGCCCTGTGTGCTACTGTCAACAGAGGTCTTCCACACCCTTTCAGAGTTTTCGCTGACGCCAGGCTGTGAGATCTGCCCACAGGAGGACCACTGTCTTTGGAAGAAGGAAAGGAAGACCCAAAGCTTGGATTTCCCTTCTGCTTCTTGACTCTTTTCTGTCAAGAACAGTCCAAGGAGATGCATGGGGAAAGAAAATAAGTGTTACCCATTTCGGGTACTGTTTCCTTCACCGCATCCCTTCCAGAGGAAGTCTTTTCCACCTGGCCCAGTCTTGGCAAAGCTGCTTCATTAAGAAGGCTGATGGATACTTAAAGAACATCATTGACCATTTGGTACATGGAAGAGACCATCATCCCAGGGCCTATACTTGCTGAAGACTTCTAGACACCCTAGAGATGGTGGCTGACTGAAGTCACCATGTCTATGCACAGTGCCAAACCTAAGTGAAATGTCATGCCCAACTTCCAACCTGATGTTTGACTAATGACTGTCTCCACTGATGTGACCATGGAAATACAGGAAAGCAGTGTGGAATTTGCTCCCAGTGATCACTCAGATAAAAGCACAAAGAGGGAAATGGTGTTTTCATGGGTCTTCAAGGCTCTGCAGGATGGCATTCTCCTGAGACCAGATGTTCAGGATGTGAGCTATCAACCCAATTTCAAAGCAGGACCAGATTCTGACCAGCACTGTTAGATCATCCTTGGGCCTGTGTGTGGTCTAGGTGGTCCTCAGAACAGCGCCGCAACATTCCCTATGAGTTTCCTGTTCACAACTTGCAGTCTCTGCCTGGGGTAGTTGTGGAGGGGGTGGCTAAGCCCTGCCTTGTAGAGCTGACTAGTGTGGGAATGGTCCATGGCTTTATAACACAGAGACTGACTTTTCCTGATAGACTTTTCCATGCTTGTCAGAAGATCTTGGCTCAAAAAGGAAGTCTCTAACATAGTGGTTCTCAACCTTCCTAATGCTGGAACCTTTTAATACAGTTCCACATGTTGTGGTGATGCCCCCCCCACACACACGTAAAGACTATTTCATTGCTACTTCATAACTGTGATGTTGCTACTGTTGTGAATCTTAATGTAAATATCTGATATGAAGAATATCTATATGCAACCCCTTTATCAAGATGCAACAACGACTCCTTTGAGAGGCTTTTGTTGTATATACCTAAACTCACGCTGCCAAGCATAAACATACCTCCATCCTTGGAGTGACCTCAAGATCCTCCCAGTGTTAACGTGGCAGCTCAGGCACTGTGACCCACCTTTCATCTGTCAGAGGAGAATGTTTGCCTGGTGTCATTAATCACACACCAGACAGTACCCCTTCATACCCTTCCCACAGAGCATCACCCCATCACAGTATCTGAGACTGGGCTGGCAGTGCTACCTACTGTGCTGACAACCTCAGTAGTTGGGACTCTTCATTTTCTCATAGTGCCTGGAGCTCCTATGGCATGAGTTATGCCTCTCAACTGAAAGCCATGCCAAGAGCTGATAATAGAAAAATTTGGCTCTCCTAGTGTCTGCTCCTCCTAATGGACTCTTGCTTGGCTCTTTCTTAGAATTTAGCAATGAACATTTGCTGGTGGTGTTTGGAATGCATGAGTGAACAATCCTGAGCCCGCCATGGTTCATGTCCAAGGTTACATGTGTCTTTGAATTATATGGCATGTTTTCCTCTTTGTCTTAAATGCCATACTTAGGTCGGGGATGCAACATTGTTCTGGCCAAGTTCAGGGGTCAGTTGGCCATAGAATACCCTAGAAAACCAGATGGAAAAGCATCTCAAATATCTGGGGGAGGCAAGATGGTTAATAATGCTAGACTGGCCAACTCTGGGAAGCAAACATGTTGTTTACCAGTGTTAGTACTCAGCTTTCTATGGAGCCCATGGGAGGATTTCTTTGGCTGGAGACAACCACAGGGAAAATCAAAGAGAAGAGGAATAGTAACAAGGCATTGCCAGGGAGCCACTTGGAAGTTGCCAGGGATGGAAACTTCCACATGACTTAAAGCATCTCACATTTCCAAAACATGTTTTTGGATCCTTCTTACTTGGTTGGCTCTGCTTGGTACAAACGGGATCTTGTTTAGACCTGGGCTCTAAGGCTCCCTCGGGGCCACCAGTAAAGAACTCATTAATGCTATAAAACACCCAGACACTCAACTGTTCTTAGTAGAACTGAAATTTCTATAGGTCTAGGAAGGCTTCTGTTTGAACTCTAAGTGACTCTGAATGACTGAGTGTCCATGATAAAAAAAAAAGTAATTAATTTTTGATTTGATTAATTTTTGATAACTCACAGGAGCCTACCTGGAATGAATCCCCAATTCAAAAGCCTTTCACAGTTATCTCTTTAAACAGGGTCTTTTCTATGTTACGGCAATAGCTGGAAAAGAGAAAAACTTTGGTGGCAAGTAACAGGGGCAGACATGAACTACGAGGGTGAAGGGAGTTTGGGTTAGGATGCTAGGGGAGTCGTCAGAAGCCAGGCAGTCTTTGCTCCAATCTCTCTCTTGGCAGTCTCACCTGCTCTAGGTTTCTTCTCTCCTCTACCCCTTCATTTGGGATATTAGCTCATTCTGCCCATTCAAGACCCTTTTCCCACTGCCCGAGCTCAGCCCTACTTCCAGAAGTGCTGTGCATGTAACGAAGGAGGGAGTAGGCCCTATCTGTTGGAAAGTGTTGGATAGAGTTTGTTTTGGAATCTTGAGAATGTTCTGATTTTTTTTTAAATAATGGTTCTCAACTTGTGGGTCATGACCGTTTTGGGGGAGGTCAAATGACTCTTTCACAGCAGTTGCCTTAAGACCACAGAGAAACACAGATATTTCCACGTATACCAAAATTACAGTTAGGAAGTAGCAATGAAAAAATTTATGGTTGGGAGTGATGAAGAACTGTATTAAAGCGTTGCAGCATTAGGAAGGTTGAGGACCACTGTTTTAATGTTTATGTTGATAAATCTTTATCGTGTTGTCAATGGTACAGGATCTTTTTACCTCATAACTCTACATTTCTCTGAGGTATCTATCATGGTTTGCCTAAGGTCAACATTCAGTTATTTGTTGTACTGTTTAATCAATCTCTCTCTCTCTCTCTCTCTCTCTCTCTCTCTCTCTCTCTCTCTCTCTCTCTCCTTCCCCCTCTCTCCCTTTCTTCCTTTCTCCCTCTCTCCCTCTCTCCCTCTCTCTATTTGTGTGTATATGTGTGTGTGAGTGTATATGTGTGTGTGAAGTCACACAGTGCATGTATAAATGCGTCCATTTGGTTTTCCTTGTAATAAATTTTGTTCTTTGATAACTTCATCATGTATATAATACATGTTAATCGCCTCCCACACCTTCTCTTATCTTCCTGCCACCTGGGCTTCCCTGCCTCTTTTAAAATTCATGACTTTTTGTATTCTGTCTCATGGCACTTAACATGTGTGTTTGGCTATGAGTTTCAAGGTATCCAATGGAGATGGTGGGCTCATGGGTTTGTTCACAACTGGCTTTTATGCCTTCTACCTCCCACAATCTGTTATCTGCTGTTAGTTTTACTAACAGTAAGAGGTAGGGCCCCCATCCATAGCTGACTATTAGCCAAGATAGTCTTAAATGTTACCTATAACTTTGACATTACACACACACACACACACACACACACACACACACACACACACACACACACACCATCTCCATGCTTTTTAACTTATTCATGGACTTGATTCAGTCAGGATTCCTAAGAAGAGATGTTAAATGTCCTGGGGTGGCTTTGTAGCTTAGATAAAGTGACCTAGTTGCCAAACAGCCCTAAATTCTGGGTCCAGCTGCATCACTGTAAGTAATGGACAGCTTGCCTGAACTGTGTCAGCTCCAATTCTTCATCAGAAACAGCAGAGTAGATGGTATTCACTCCAGATAAAATGGAATGCTCTTATCCCCGGGGGGCGGAAGACGGTAGAAGAAGTCCATTCGTCATTATTTCCTACAAGGATCACTGCTGTGGTTCTACCATGTGCCAGGCAATTTTGAGTCAGTCCTTTGCTTCTGCCAGTCCCTAATTCCTTTTATTCTCTGTAATACAGACAGGGAGGGAAGGAGGAAAAGTGAGAGCCCACAGGAGACAAGAAAAGATAAAATAAGGTTGAGGGGGAGAGAAGAGGAAGAGGAGAGAGAGCCGTGAAGTCTCTTTTTATAAATAGTATTTAAGGTTCTTTCCAGAAGAAAGAATTCAAGCCAACTTCAATTCAGTTAAAAAAAAAAAAACCAGACAGAAGGACTGTGATCATTCACACATTGGGATGAGGGCTTGGGGTTCTATCTCTGCCCTCTTATGGTTCACACAGGTAAGCAGTAGAAGAGATGGATGCAAACCCCATAACAAAGCATTCTCTATAAAGCTACTACTCTTATTTACTTTCCATTTCTGTGATTGAACTCCATGACCAAAAGCTACACAGGGACTCTACCAGTGAGTATACACCAAGTCCGTTTTGCATCTTGAGACAGAATTTCCCAGGTTGGCCTTTTGTATCATCTTCCCAAGTGGCTGCAAGTACAGGTGCCTATCCTCAGGCCTGGCCTCTCTAGGTTCCTTCTCTACTCCAGCATGTTGTTAAGTCTTGGGTACCTATAAAAATTTTCAGATCCCATCCTCATTTTTCAGTGCCCATAGTCTTTTTTGCCTTCTTCATCTCTAGACTCTACCTCTGGATATTTCAGTTTCCTTCTAAATGTCCCTGTCTATATTCATTTCCATTAACCTCTAGCCATGAGCTATGGCTCTCATGACCTCCATATTAAGTAAATTCAAGTTTGCAATATACCCTGAGGCTATCTTAACTAATTACTGGATAAGGCATAAAGGGAACCATTGCTTGGAGGGGAGCTTAGATTCCCAGTTGAGAAACTACTGGGTTCAAGCAAGCTAGTAGTGAAGCTGGTAGTCAGCATCAGCGAGTTACCCTGCCTACCATATATAACTCCTCTATGGAGGTCTCTGCCACCAATGCCTCTCCACCACATACCCTGGCATGCCATTCTGAGGTGGCTGCAATGGCAACGTGCCTGAGTTCCTCTGGCTCCTGAAATTGAATGAATGATCTTCCCTGTGCATTGACTGCTGGGACGTTTTTGTTTCTGTCTGCTATTGTCCCTTGCCACACATGAGTATTTCTGCCATTGATTGTCACTGAGGACCAGTTCCCTATCATTATCATCTCTCTGTCTCCTGTACCACTAGCTCATGGCGGGGGTGATCCCTGGTCTCCAACAGCCCAGCTTAATATCAAATAATATCCCTTGTCCCAGCTCAACTACTGATAAATCCTATCGGCCACTGTTTTCTCAACTATAAGGAAGGACTGTGAGAATTAAATAATCTATGGAAAATCCATAGTTTGCCTTATACGAAGGTCTTAAGTGTGGGTTAAATTAGGTCAAATTGAGCCTACTTTTTAAAATACTCCTCAATTTTTAAAAAGAAATTTAATTTGTTTTATATGTTTAAGTGTTTGGGGGGGGGGGGGGGTCACGCACGCACGCGGGAATTTACACCATGTTCAGACAGTACCCGAAGAGGACAGAAGAGGGCATCAGATCATCAGATTCCCTGAAACTGGGGTCTATAGACCTTTGTGAGCAGGCATGTTGGTTCTAGAAATTGAGCCCAGGTCATCTGGAAGAACAGCCAGTACTCTTTAACTGCTGAGCCATCTCTTCAGTACCTACTTTTTGGTTTTTTACTCTGATATTAAGTTGTTGGTTATAAAGTTCAGACTTTAAATAGATGTCTACTCCCCCCCCCCCCATGCAAGTGATTTAAAAGGTGAAGTCTGACTTTGGGATGAAGTTCTCCCTCCAATGACTTAGATCTGACTTAATATCAGGTAGACTTTATTTCCTTCAGGATTGTATGTGTATGTGAAATAGGAGATGGCATGTCACAATTACCTAGCCTAAAAAGTAGGTCTCTAGTCTCTTCCTCTGTCTTTTCATGGTAGATAATCACCTTTTGACTTCCTTATTTAATTTCCAAGTGACCAGCTAGTGGGTAGCAACTTGAATTATCAAGTTGTATCTGTACTAAGATCTAAGATAGAAATGTCCCATTTTCATGGTGAAGTGAAAAAAAAAAAAAAAGGCCTAGTTGCCAAGAGAACTCAACCTGTTCTGTTCTGGGATGCAAGTAAAGATCACAGCCCTATCAGGGCAGAGCATCCTCAGCTTTGGAAAATTCACAAGGGTCCAGACATTGGCATTTCAAGGACAGGCAGTTCATAAGGTTCAAAGGCCCTATGTAATTTGTTTCTGGAGCAAAATAAAGGCTACATGTTCTTTGGGCATCTTCTTGCTTACTAACCTTGCACCTCAGTAGCCTTTCTCCCATGGATCCAATTTGTTCTGTCACTTCAGCTTTGAATGTGTGTTATGTTCCAGTAACCAAAACCAAAAATAATATCTTGAACAAGATGGATTTTTTTTTCATCTCTTGCACAACACTGTCAGGTGTCCTTGGCTCTCTTGATGATCCAAGTGTCTTGGACTCAGCTTCCTTGGGTATTGATTTTCCTGTCACCCGGTGTATTAGTTAATCCTCTCATTGCTGTAACAAGATCAGATCTGAGGGTACAGTACAGTCTGGCAGGGAATCCATGGTTAGGAGCATTAAGTAGCTGGTCACATCATGTCCAGAGCCAGGAATCAAAGATTTATGCACATTCTTTCCTTTTCTCTCGATCTAAGACCACAACCCATGCCAGCCGCATTCAGAAGCAATCTCATTTAGTTAGACCTTTCTGAAAATGTGGTCACACACAGACTCAGAGACTTGGCTCAGAGGTGGTTCTAAGTCCTGTCAAGTTGACAAGATTTGCACTCAGAGCTGGTGCTGATTTCCCATTCTACCACCACAGTCACACCCCCCTCACCCATCTTGAGGGAAGCTGAGAAGGGAAGAGAGAGAACATATGTCTTGTCATTTAAGGATGCTTCTTGTAAATCAAAAATCCTTACAACCTCCAGCATCCTGTTAGCCAAGTATAAGTCACAACATCACCTCAAGTAGGAAGGGAGGCTGGGAAACATGGCTTCCGTCTGAGAACTTACAAACCCAGTAGGAACTTGGGTTTCTGTGGCTGTAGAAAGGGGACGCAGTAGACTTGATGGCTCTGAGCTCATTAATTGAGTAGAACTTACTGAGCTCTGTTTTCCCTTTCACTTAGCATAATCCCTTCAAGTTTTATCCATGTTGTCATATGTTAGGGGTATCTTTGTTAAGACCAATTCTCAGCTCTCCCCCTATCAATCTGTGTGTGTGTGTGTGTGTGTGTGTGTGTGTGTGTGTGTGTGTGTGTGTGTGAGAGAGAGAGAGAGAGAGAGAGAGAGAGAGAGAGAGAGAGAAAGAGAGAGAGAGAGGAGGGGGGGCGGGGGAAGAAAACATCTTGTTTATCTCCCCATCAGTGGGCATTCAGGTTCCCATCTTTAGGACATTGAGATTGGGTGAGTTACTTCCTCTTCTTTTAAGAGTGGGACCCACAGTAACTCTACTCGATATTTTTTTAGGGACCACTACAGCGTTGTCCTCATTTGATCTTCAGTTTGAGTAGTCGTGCACGCACTAGCAGGTTCATTATGATTCTTGTATGTTTGTTGTCAAGACTTGGCAATAACAAGCTTAAAATGTAGATGAGTAGATAAGTAGGTTGTGGGTGATTCTTGGTTTTCACTCTGGGTTTGTGCTTAACGATTGCAGAATGAAACTAGACTATGACATTGGCTTGGGAGCGGCACTCTCTGGTTAAGTCCTGTTAAAAGGCAGAGCCAAGTATGCCCAGATGGGAAGTGAATCATTTTATTTGCTTCTGTTCTCAGGGTTCTGGTGTGAAAGGAATTGCAGTAGCTTGCACGAAGCTAAGCAAAGCACAGTAAAGATTTCAACAGAAGGAAAAGGTTAAAAGGGAGAAGGAAAACATTCCTCACTTCAAGGAACTTTACAGAGAAATTCAAACTCTCTTTAAAACACTGAGCCCTTAAAAATGAGCCCCAAGGGGCCCGCATCTGTACACTCCCTGGCGAGAGGTTGCTTACATGCTTTCTTCTCAGGCTACACTACAGCCTGGTTGGCATGGGGAACATAAATTATGCAAACTCTTGTGTTTTGGTTTTGGTGCGTTTTAGGTTTTTGTTTTGTTTGTTTGTTTTATTTTGGGGCTCATCTCTCCTCATTTAGGACTGAGGAACTGTGAAGATGTCCTATCTCTGTTGAGTTTTGAAGCCATTCCTCTGTGGCCATTGCCTGGAAAGGAAATTTTAGACTAAAGGAATTCTTTAACACTTGGGATTCCTGGGCCAGGACAGTAGTGTCACCTACCAATGGGAGCTTCCACCAGGCTCTCTTGTTTACTGTCCCAAAGTCTGGAATTTCTGAATACAATTTTCCAAAATAAATGCATTTCTCACAGTAGTGGGAAAAGGGTGTTCCATGAAGTGCCTGGAGCTTGGGAGGGGACACGAATAAAACTTCCCAGAAGACGGTCAAGTGACCTTACCTGCCCTCTGGCCTCAGTTTTCTTCAATAGCTGGTGGGAGCATTGTAAACTTTGCCAAAGTTCTATGGAATAGGTGAGGTTGTTTCTCTGTTATGAGCACATTTGAAAGTAATCCTCCTCTATCCTCCATCCTTTTATCAATTAGATCTATCCATCCTATGATTTCAAGGGAAAGTGGTCCCCTAAGTCCTTGGGATACAAATTTGCAAGTTTGCTTTTTATTCTTATTATTTAGGGGTGAATTTGTGGCAAAGAGAGTGGATAAAATTCATACTTTGCTGCCTGAATGAAATCAGAAGTTTCTTCCTTTCTTCCATTCCATTTTGGTTTTGGACCAAGAAATGTGCCTTTAAGAAGTGGGAGATAGGTAAGCACCAATACCCAGAGATACTCATTACCTGGGAGCCTGCTGGCCATGCCAGCCTGGGGATCAAGGAGGTGACCTTCACTCTCCTTCCTGTCCTATCTCCTATTGCCCAGTCTCATCTCTAGTCTCATGGCAGCATTAGAATGAGCCTGTCTTCCCTCTCTGCCTCCGTTCCCTGGAGAATCCTCAGAACCTAAGGGCAGACCCCAGCCATTGTCCCTTACCCCATCCCTTTGTGTCAGCCATACATGCAGGCACTCTCTTACCTGGGAACCCACTGGAAACTCTGCCCTGGGGATCAGGTAGGCGATCTTCACTTCCATTTCTGTCTTCTATCTCTGATTACCCAGTTTCATCGCCTACACGATAGCAGACCAGCAGCAGGGACCTGTCTTCTGACTTCACTACCTGGAGACTCCAAAGAACCTCATGGCTTACCTGGCTTTCCTCCTTCCTGTAGATCCTCAGCACTGAGCCCTTCTATCCCATCCCCATTCCTTCCTGTAAACATCCAATACCTACAGACACTTTCTACCTGGGACCACCAAGGACAGGGACTCAGACGAATCACCTAACAGGAAACCCAAACACACACTCTCCTAAAATCCAGAGAAGGCAACAGAAATCAAGAATGGAATTCCCACCCAACAGAGACAAGAGCCAGACACCAACACCCAGAACTACAATTATCCCAAAAGAACATGTTTACACATCATAAAAAAAAACACACATAATACACACATAATAACATCTTAGGACAATATAACTCCACCAGAACCCAATAACCCTACTATAGCAGGGCTTGAGAGATGTAATATAGCAGAAGCACAAAACAAGGACTTCAAAATGGCTATTATGCATATGTTAAGGACATTAAAGGGGTGTGAATAAATTAATTCATGAAATCTAAGAAAACACATCGGAATGAAGTGCAGAAAACAATTCAAGATGGGGAAGAACAAACATAAGAATAATCAGGATAGAGGAAGGAGAAGAAACCCATATGTCAAAGGCACAAAAAATATTTTTAAAAATCAAAGAATAATTCTCTAACCTAAAGAAGGAGAAGATATCAAGGTATACGCAGCAAATAGACTGGGTCAGAAAAGAAATGCCCATGACACGTAATAATCCAAACACTAAAAACAGTACAAAGAAATAATGTTAAAAGCTAGAAGGGAAAAAGAAAATAACATATAAAGATAGATCTATTAGAATAACATCTGGTTTTCAATAGAGACTGTAATAGCCACAAGGGCCTAAACATTTATGTTCTTCAAACTCTGAGACCACAGATGCCACTTCTAATTGCTATACAGCAAAACTGTAATAACAGAGAAAATGTTTCATAATAAACCCAAATGTAAGCAGAGTCTGTTTACAAATCCTGCTCTACAAATGGCACTAGAAGGAAACTTCCATAACCACACCAAGAAAATATAAGGAATAAATAATACTAAACCAGCAAATCAGGAGCTGGGGGATAACTCACACCAGAATGACAAGATGAGAATCAACAACCCTGCTTATTGATAACACTAACACCAATTATCTACATTCTCCCTTTAAAACACACACACACACACACACACACACACATGTACACACACATGCATGTACACACACACGCACAGGGGTGGGGACATCCAAATTTACAACATTGGAAGTGAAAACATAGCAACATAGGAAATTCAGGGGAAAATCATAAGGACATGTTTTAAAATCCTGTAATCCTGTACTCCACCAAATTGGAAAAGTTAAAAGCAGTAGGGAAATTTCCTGATATATACTACCTACAAGGTTGAATCAAGATTAGGTAAGCAATTTATACTCCCTACTAAAACAGAAGCAATAATTAAGGACTTACCACCTCCTCTAAAAAAGCCCAGTGCCAATAGCATTCAGCTCAAAGTTCTTCCAGACTTTCAAGGAAGGGTTAATGTCAATAACTCTTAAATTATTCCACAAACTAGAAAAAGAAGGAACATTGCCAATTCTTTTTATGAGACCACAATTATCCTGATACCTTAACCACCTAAAGACCCAACAAAGAACGGAAATTACAGAACAATTTTCTTCATTAACATAGATGAAAAAGATCTCAATAAATAATTGGAAACCAAATCCAAGAACACATCAAAAGATCATCTACCATAATCAAATAGCCTTCATCCTAGAAATGCTGAGGGATCATTCAACATATGTAAATCTGTAAGTCATACATATAAACACACGAAAGACAAAACCACACAATCATCTCATTAGACTAAGAAAGGGCCTTTGATAAAATCCAACACTCCTTCATAATAAAAGTTGGAGAGAGTAGGATTACCAGGGGCATATCTCAACATAATAAAGTTTACATCAAGCCCAGAGCCAACATCAATTTCAATGGAGAGAAACTCTAAGCAATTCCACTTAAATCAGGAACAAGTCAAAGATGTATACTCTCTCCATACCCATTCAACATAGTACATGAAGTTCTAAGACAACAGAAGGAGATCAGGGGGTACAAACGGGAATGGAAGAAATCAAAGTATCCTTATGTACAGATGATATGATTGTATTCATAAACGACCCTGAAACCTTCACTGGGAAGCGTCTACAGATGATATATACAATTTTAGCAAAGAAGCAGGCTACAAAATTAGGACAGAAAAGCAGTAACTTAGTGTAAGCAAATGATAAATAGACTGAGAAGTCATGGAAACAATGCCTTTCACAATGGCATCAAAATAAATAAATAGTAAAACACCATGGAGTAACTCTAAGCAAGCAAGTGAAAGATGTGTATGCTAAAATCTTGAAGATCTTGAATAGGACACTGAAGAAGCTATCAGAAGACGGAAAGACGACCTATGCTCATAGATGAAGTGGAATTGGTGAAAATGATGATCCTGCCAAAACCAATCAACATATTCAATGCAACCCCCATCAAAATTCCAGCACAATTCTTCACAGGACTTGAAAGGGCAATTTTCCGCTTCATATGAACACACACACACACACACACACACACACACACACACACACACACACACACACACACCAGGGTAGCTAAAGCAATCCTGAATGATAACTGCTGGAGATCACCATCCCTGATCTCAGGCTGTACTACAGAACGATGGTAATAAAAAAGAGAATGAAATTGAAATATAAACAGTGAAGGGGATCAACAGAATAGAATTGTGCACCTATGCACACCTGTTTTCTTGATAAAGAAGCCAGAAATACACACTGGGGGAAAAAAAAAACAGAAGCTTCGAAAAATGGTGCTGGTCACACTAGATGCCTGTATGTAGAAGAATATGAATAGAGCCATACCTTAATCTCCCTGCACAAAACTCAACCCTAACTGGATCAAGGACGACATAAAACCAGATACACTGATTCTGATAGAAGAGAAAGTAAAAATCAGTCTTGAAATTATTGGCACAGGAAATGGCTTTCTGAACAAGACGCTGATTGCACTAAGAACGACAACTAATAAATGAGATCTCATGGCACTGAGTAGCGTCTGTACGGTCAAGGGCCTCATCATTTGGACAAAGCAGCAGGCTACAGAGAGGAAAAAGATTTTTACAACTATACTCCCGATAGCGGGTTAATGTCTAAAATTTATAAGGTACTCAAACAACTGGACATCAAGAAAACAATACGATTTAAAAGCAGTGTAGATCAAAACAGAATTTTCCAAAGAATAAATTCAACTGGAAACAGCCTACATGTTCATCCACAGATGAACAGATAAAGAAAATGTGGTACATTTATATAATGAAATATTACTCAGCTGTTAAAAATGAAATGTGAAATATACAAGCAAATAGATGGAGATAAGGAAAAAATTATCCTGAGCGAGGTAACACAGACCCAGAAAGACAAATATGATGTATATTTGCTTATGTGTGGATGTTAACTGTTAAGTAACTGTGTTGATGGGAGGAAGGGTTTGTAATGAGATGATCAAATGGGGAGAAATAGGGGAAATGTAAGGGAGGAAATGCAGATGGGGATGGGGAAGAACCGCTAAAATGGTGGTCCATTTGAGGGGTTGTATGAAAACTTAATATACTCATGTGAAAACCTAGTTTGTGTGTGTGTTGTGTGTGTCTGTGGTATATGTGTGGTGTGGTGTGGTATATGTGTGTGTATATGTATGTACATATGTGTGGTATATGTGTGTGTGCATGTGCATGTGTGTGCATATGTGTGGTGTATGTGTGTGTGCATGTGAGAATGTGTGTGTATATGTGTATGTGTGTGTGTATGTGTATGCATGTGCAGGTGTGGTCTGTTTGTGAACACACACACACACACACACACACACACACACACACACGCTATTCTCCATGAGTTGAAGTAGAGTCCCAGTTGGAAAAGGCAATAAGACAATAACTGCACAATTCATTGAACACAGAGAAGTTGAGCCGCCACCTACCTAAAACCTTCACCCTTACCTACCATGGTAGGGGAAGGTACTCTGCGTGCTACCAGAGGAGAAAGGTAAATAAGTACAACCCCTGTGATCTTCAACGGTAGCCTGCCTGCATGATACACTAGTGCTCCAATTGTGTGGTGACCAACCACTATCTGATTTGAGTTAAGGCCCCCACTCGATGACATGGGACACATATCCAATGCTGCTTGTGTGGTCAAGAATCTGAGACTAAACAGACCAGGGACCTAAGGGAAAACCAAACACTACTAGATTCAGTACACACTCTGCTAAAGGAGCGTAGCAATCAAATGACTCTGTACTCATAAGCATCTTGCTCAGCCATCATTGGAGAAGCTTTCTTCCATAGTAGATGGGAGTAAGTACAGAGAGCTACAACTGGCCAGTGTTCAGAGACTGAGTGAGCGAGTGGAACACTCAGTCCTAACTGGGATCGCGCCATCCCATCCCCCCAGCAAGGCTCAGGAAATTCTGTGGGGAAGGAGGCAGAAGGATTGTAAGCACCAATGGAGATGGGAGACACCAGGGAACCAGGGCCTTCCAGACGCAGCAGGACTGGGGCAGATAAGAACTCACAGAGACTGGCAGCATGCACAGGGCCTACACACATCTAAATCAGATGGGGTCCCAGTGCTCAGATGCAAAGTAGACACAAGTCCCAGTCCCTAATCCTGAAGTTATCTCCAACTGATAACCGCTTGCAATGGCGAAGTTAGCTGTCTCTAATGGACTCTCGCTGGGGATACAAACCACATTTAAGGGCAGGCCCAATGCCCAGCAGCAGATGAACCAGCACAAAATGAACTCACTGGCGTTTTTGAAGGGTTTTTGTCCTTACAGATTTTTTGCTTACATACTATGGTTTCGGATTTTATTTTTATAAATTTCCTATGTGTGTGTTTCCTGCTCTTTTTTTCCTTGACTCTTGATTTTTCTGCTTGTTTTCCAGGATTTGGGTTTGTTTGTTTTTACTGTCTTTTCATCATCATTGCTATATTACCTTAGCCACTCATTTGTGTTCTAATGAAAGAGAGAAAGGGTGTGGATTTGGGTGCATGGGAAAGTGCAGTGGACCCAAGAGGAGATGGGAGAGGGTAAACCACAATCAGAATATATTGTATGAAAGAGAATCTATTGCCAACAGGAGGAGGAAGAGGAGGAGGATGGGGAGGAGAAGGAGGGGTAAGAGGAGGAGAAGGAGGAGGGGGAGGGAAGAAGGAAGGAAGAGGAGGAAGGGAGAGGGAAGAACAGGAGGGGGAGGGAGGAAGAGGAGGGAGAGGGAGGAAGAGGAGGTGGATGGAGGAAGATGAAGGGGAGGAGGAGGGGGAAGAGGAGGGGAGGAAGAGGAAGAAGTGAGAGGGAGGGAGAGGAGGGGATGGAGAAGGAGGGGGATGGAGAAAGAGGAAGGGGAGGAGGAGGGGGAGGAGGAGAAGGAGGAGGTGGTGGTAGTGGTAGTGGTAGTGAAAAAAAGATGAGTTCCAAGGTGAGAGCAACTGGGAGAAGTTGCTTTTGCTGTTTGTTATTGAAATGATAAAGCTTTGGCATAAACATTACTCTGCCCCCAAAACCAGACCTGTGCTAGGCACATTGTGATATTGTCCATGATCTCTACAAGCGTCCCCTGATGCCAGTAACATACATCCACGTGTGTCCATGGGGAAGCTGAAGCCCTGCAAGTGAAGCCACGTCCTTAACTCATTAAACAACAGAGCCAGAATGGTAAAGTCGCTCTATTTCTCTGACCCCCCAACCCCATTCTGCATCAGCTAAGAGGAGCCTGACCCTGGGGACTGTCAAATGCTATTTAAAAAAAACCCACAGTTCTCCCATTAAACAGAAAATCTGTGTATCTGGAATGTGAGTGAGCAGTTATGAAACCCCAAGCAAATCTTGGAGAAGTTACAGTAAGGGTTTAAATATTTATCTACTACCTTGTTTGACCCTTCAAGGTCTTTTCTAGTCTTCTGATTCTGTAGATTTTTCTAAAAGTTCTAGGCTAATAATATAATGACCAGAAAATTCCCTGGCGGACTTATCTTCATCTTATAATTTCATTTTTCTCTTCTAAAGGTGAGTACACACACACACACACACACACACACACATACATGCACTCACACGCACTCACACACACCTGACTGATGGGCTACATTTCTGACTGTATAGATTTTATTTACAGCTTTATTCATGTGCCTAACTCCCAGGGACACACAAGGGAACCATCCACCCTTCCTGATTAGCAGATGTTGCCCTTGCTATGTAATAACAATCTAATCACCATCCTTAGGCCTTCTTGATTAGCAGATGTTGCCCTCCCTGTGTAATAACAATCTAATCACCGCTTCCCCTTGCCAAGAAACAAGAAAAGCATCCTCGTTTGGAAATCCAGCTAGAACACATGAAGTGGATTAAGAAGGGCTGCCTCTCCAGAGTCCCTGCAAGCGTTCCTCATCGCAGTTTGTTTTTCTTAAAGATAAAAACTGCACAGCAGTGTTTGGAGTTCAATCTAACAAGCGCCTGGCTTGCACGACAAGATTTCACTTGGGCTATCTTAATTTTTTTACATGTACATTGTGTTGTAAGAAATCTTTGGCATGGTGTGATGTATGTAGCCGGTGTTTATTTTCCTATGCTTGAGAATCTTTCGCTTATTTTTAACTGGCAATCAATGATTGGTGGGTATTTAACATGCAACATAGTCATGCATTCCCAGGAATTCTGGGGAAAGTAGGAAGGGGGCCTCACATCTGAGCACCTCTTCGCTGGGACAAAGAGCTGGGCTCAGTGATACAATGAAGAAAAACTCAAAGTGCACAGCTTAGTTATTACTTGAGCTGGTATTTGAGTGGTGTGCACCCAGCCTGAAACTCAGAACTTCTCCTGAGTCTTTTGAAACATACCAAATCACTTTGGCTGTCATTTCGGCTTGTAAAAAGTTATCCAAGAAAAAGCTATGCACTACGGTGTGTGTCCATCCCCCCCAGCACTGCAGGACAGAGATGTGAAGATGCCCGGAGATCATCCAAGTTCAGTAAGACCCTATTTATTTAAAAAGTACATATGTATGTAAGTAACATGGAGTGCAATCAAGGAAGACACTTGATGCTGTCTAGCCTCCATACATGCATGCATGTGTATATACACATGCATATAAAACCACATCCATCCATCCCACGAATTTCCCTCAAAGGAAACAATGGAACCAGGAAATAAAAACTTTCAAATGCTCAAAATGTAGACAAGTACCCAAGAGTAATGTCTTGAATGAAGAGAGAGAATGAGGGTGATACCATGTATTATGAGGTCTGTCATGTGTCTTAGGACACATGACATGTGTTAGGAGCTGTACCTAAGCTGTAGCACTTACACAGAGGTAGAAAGAGAAAACTCATACTTGGACGATGTTAGATGTAAGCATCAAAAACATATGTTTTTCCACCCAACTTTTCTCATGGATCACAGAGTGATCCAGAACTCTGCTTTTCCTCTCAGAGCATTCTAAAGAACAGCTACAAGTGTCTCAGCAGGTCGTGGCTGTAAAGCTGTAATGAATTGTGCAATAAAGACGGTGTTCCTTTTGGCTGCAGGCAGCTTAGACTGTTTTCTAGACTGTGGAAAACTAGGCTGGGTTTCAGTTCCATAGAAATGTCAAGGTTGTCTCTGGTCAGCACCTAACGCTAATGTCTTCTATATGGGCTCCCTTGGAGTGAGAGATTTTAGCTGGAGAGGTTGGGAAATTGTGCCTAGTTAGGTCATCCATACTGATATTGGAAGCTGTCACTAGAACACTTCTAGATCGGTGGCCATTTGCTGTTTATATAAAGCCCCACTTCCCTTAATGAAAGACAAGCAATGAAAAACCCTCTCCCATAACCTACCACATCATGGCAAGGGTTACCATTTGAGTCCGTGGTCCTCAAGCACTTCTGAGTCAATGGACTTCTGCTTACACCTTGGGGTACTCTGTTGACATTGACGAAACTGCTTAGACTGGGGGAAGGGGGCTATCCCAAGCCTATTTATTGTACTAGGGTAGGTGTTCAACCCTTCTCAAGGTCCCTCCTACAAAACAAGAAGCATAGTCACATGATCTCGCCATAGAAAAAAAGAAATACCTACTTATAGTGCCAAGCTCTCTCTGCCTGGTTCTCACAGGAGGTGCCACCTGCAATGCTACTCAATGGGGAAAGTTACTGGCTCACTCAGTGAGTAGATGGTTTCTTTCTAAAAATATGCTGAAGAAGGGGTTAAGTTCATTTACCTTGGGAGGACAGGACAGGCAGAAAATATATGGGTGGGGAGGGTGGCCATTTATCTTTCTGCTTAAATCTGTTTCAAGGGCATCCTACACCATTTCTTTTCGTGTGTGTGTGTGTGTGTGTGTGTGTGTGTGTGTGTGTGTGTGTGTGTGTGTGTGTGTGTTGCCTGCTTCCTTCTGCGTGCATTGTGTAAATGTGTGGTGCCTTTGGAGGCCAGAAAAGGGCATTGAATCCCCTGAAACCGGATGTATAGCTGGTTGTGAGTTGCTTTGTAGACGCTGGGACTCAAACCCAGGTCCTCTGGAAGAGGTGCTCATATCCTCCAGCCCAGCGTTTGTTTTCACAAAGAAAGGAGCACAAGCTCGATCGCTCGAGTGCTTCTGAAGTGAGGTTGCCCCCATAGCTGGCCTCCCTGGGAGAGATGTCACAAGAGGAGCTGAAAGGAGGCCCCACACCCAACCCAACTTCAGAGTCTCTTACAAATATGATTCTGTATGACTTGTAATAAGTTTTACAAAGATTTACAGAGTAGGCACCTTGTAACATTCCTGTATTTTTAGAAGAGATTACTGAAGTATCTCCCCCAAACAGTAATTCACTTGGCAGGCAAGTCATGTGAGTCGAATTGGCCAATATTAAAGTCTTTTTATAGAAAATGGATTTTTGTTCGTGTTCTCTCTCTCTCTCCCCCTCTCTCTCCCCCTCTCTCTCCCCCTCTCTCTCCCCCCTCTCTCCCCCTCTTTCTCCCTCTCTCTCCCTCTTACTCCCTCTTTCTCCCTCTCTCTCCCTTTCTCCTTCTCTCTCCCTCTCCCTCTCCCTCTCCCTCTCCCTCTCCCTCTCTCTCTCCCTCTCCCTCTCCCTCTCCCTCTCCCTCTCCCTCTCCCTCTCTCTCCTTCCCTCCCTCCGCCCCCCTGCCTTTCTACCCTCTCTACTCCCAAGTCCTGAATAAACTCTACTTTATACTATAGCATCATGTGGCTGGGCCCTCAGGGGGAAGGGATGCCTCAGCATGGGCCCACAGAGGCACCATTTTCCCCCACACCTGACTGCACACCCAAACATATCCCTGGTTGGTTTCTCTATCTTTTTATAAAAAACAAGTTGTCCTCTGACCTCCACATATATAATGTGGCATCCATGTATCCACACACATACATATGCACACAGAAGTGAAAGTCACCACAACATTTCCCCTCAAGAGTAAAAATATCAGGGTTGGGGATTTAGCTCAGTGGTAGAGCGCTTGCCTAGCAAGCACAAGGCCCTGGATTCAGTCCCCAGTTCCGGAAAAAAAAAAAGAGTAAAAATATCACACAGTAACTTTTTTAAAAAAGAAAAAAATGGATTTTTTTTCAAACAATATATTCTGGTTACGATTTCCTCTCTGCCCACTCCTCCTAGTTCCTACCCACCCCCATCCAGATCTATGCCCTTTCTGTCTCTCTTTATAAAACAAGCAAGCATTTAAAATAATCATAATAAATTAAAATATTGTAAATCAAAGCAAACAAATCAGAATAGGACAAAACAACTAAACAAGAAAAGGAAGCAAAGGAAAAAGCACAAGAATTACATAGAGATGTAAATGCACACAGGTTTGCACACTGAAGAGTCCCACAAAAACCCCAAAGCAGAAGCTGTGATGTACATGCAGATAAGCTGTAAGGTTAAAACAGACACCCTGGACAGCACAATGAGGCAAAGAACATCAGTGGAGTTTGTTTTCTGTCAGCCACCTACTGCTGGACATGGAGTCTACCCCTAAGAGTTTGTTTCCCCAGAGAAAACTAATTTTCATTTGCAAGTGGCTATAAATTAGAGATAGCTTTTTGAGTTTGGAGTATGGGCAGGCATCCATTTCTCTTTTCAGCTCTAGAGCCCCACGTGGTTGAGACCCATGCAGGCCCTGTGCAGGCTGCCATGGTCTCCGTGAGTTCCTATGTGCCCCAAGCCCTGCTGTGTCTAGAAAGCCTTGACCCCTCGGTGTCTCCTGTTCCCTTTGGCTCTTATACTTCTCCCACATCCACTTTCACATGGTTCCTTGAACCCTGAGGGAAAGGATTTGACGGAGACACCCCATATAGAATTGAATGTTTCCAACCCTCTCATTCTCTAGATATTATCTAATTGTAGGCCCTGTGTCTTCAGGAAGAGACTTCTCTGAGAGGGCTGAGCAAAAGCACAGATCTATGAGTATAGCAGAATGTTGTAGGAGTCATTTTATTGCTTTATTTAGCAGAGGAGTAGTATTTGGTTTTCCCCATATGTTCCTGACCTATGTAGTTTCAGGTTCTTGACCACACAAGTCCCAATAAATACCTACGCCATCTCATGGAGTGGGCATTAAATCAAATATTGGTTGGTTACTCATTATTTTTTTAAAACATATTTATTTATTTTATGTATGTGAGTACGCTGCTGCTGTCTTCAGACACACCAGGAGAGGGCATCAGACCTCATTACAGATGGTCGTGAGCCACCATATGGTTGCTGGGAATTGAATTCAGGTCCTCTGGAAGAACAGTCAGTGCTCTTAACCGCTAAGCCATTGCTTCAGCCCCCAATATTTTTAGCACATATATTGTAGGAGGTCACTATTGTATAACGATGGTTTTGTAGCTGTGTTAATGGCGACCTTTCTCCTTGGGTAGCATGCAGAGTGCCTTTCAGTACCATGAACATTATTAGTCAATGGAGGTGAAAGTTCTAGGAAGGTAGCAGTGGGACTTGTCTGTGTTGGATGAGTTCTGTAGATGTTGTCTTCGGTATTAGGGCCTTGCTGTCTGTGGAGAGCAACTGATAGCTTTGGCAATAGCCTGGGTTGTTTGGAGGTCTCCAAGGTCTTCTCTAACCAAGAGTTTCATTTGGTGAAGAGAGATGTGCAGTTGGGGATTAGTCTCTCCCAATATTTGGGGATATCATCCAAATTAAAAAAAAATAAGTCAATGAGCTACTCGGAAAATCCCAGGTCCACCAGGACAAGTACCATGGGTCCCATTTAGACAGTTGGCAAGAGAGGGAAGTGGTGTTGAAGGGCGAAACTCCTCCCACTGCTGATAGCATTTGTTTTCTTCTATCTGAAATCTATCTTTGTGTCTCAGAGCTGAATCACCAAGGCAGTGGCATAAGTTGACCATTAAGTATTTCTACTACAGTTCTATTTTAATATTTAGAGAAGTTTTATAGTTTTATAATTTCAATTTTGTAGTAGTGGTAGTAGTAGTAGTAGTAGTAGTAACAGTAACAGTAGTAGTAGTAGTAGTAGTAGTAGTAGTTGTAGTAGTTGTAGTTGTAGTAGTAGTAGTAGTTGTAGTTGTACTATTTTTAGAGAGTAGAAATGGGGCACATAATATATCACACATGTAGAGATCAAAAGACAACTTTCAGGAGTCAGCTCTCTCCTTCCACACTGGGACTCAGGAATTGAACTCAGATCATCAGGCTTGTGTGTCAAATACTGTAACCCACTGAGTCATCTGGCCAGCCTTAGACTTTCCCATCATAAGAGTTTCTCTTTCTTTGCTAAAATTTTTTAATCGATTACAAGTGTATTTTCCTTTATGTCTTTGAACCATAAAGAAGGAGCTACTTTGAGGTCTGACTGTTCTGACATCTGGGAGTTGAGTCTCTGATGGTCTCTTCGGGGGAGGGAGGGGTCCCATTTGTACAAGCATCTATTAGCAACTCTTCGTCTTGTCGTCATTTGGAACGCAGATGCTTTCCTTGAGCAGACATCTTACTTGATTAGATGGAAAGTGGAAAAGTGGCTGTGATAGGTGATACCTCAGGATTCATCTAATCTCATCTGTGGTCCTTCCGTTATACATTAAAACTATACTGTCCTCCAGAGGCAATTAATCTACATTGTAGGACCCAGAGGGTTGGTTTTATATATATTATGTGGTAGATCCTGGTATTTGGAAGATGTGGTCATCTGATTTTAATATTTTTCTTTTTAACCTCAGACTATATTAAAAATCCTCCACCTCTATATCTTTTCTTGAGCACGTTATTTTATCTAATATCGGTAACTATAAATAACCTTATTTACAATCTAACGTCACATCTAAGATGCTTTTCTGTTTTGTCTCTTAGGAAAAAATGCTGCAAAGGATATAAATTTGTCCTTGGACAGTGTATTCCAGAAGGTATGTAATTTAATAGATGATTTCATCTTCCCTTTGCATGACTAATTACTGGAGCCTACAAAGTTTGTGTGCATCTGGGATGTGTTAGCTCTGTGTACATTATGTGCGCCTCGTTATGGATGTAACCGTAACTCTCCTTTCCGATGATTGGATTCTTTGTGGTGTGCTTCGTGTGAGTCACTGACGTGCTTAGATTTTGGGTCCATGCTTAGCAAGCTGTAAACTCTTCTCTGGCATTACATGCACTAGCTGTAACATGTTCCTCTTCCTGAACTCTCTACCTGCTCTTGTGCATGAAACTTCCACCTCTTTAGATGATTTCTGATAATGCCAACCAAATACGCAGCCCAGCCTTAAAATTAGAAAGGTGGTAGGCATGGACTGATCCTCTGGCCACACTTCAGAGTGAAAGGACAACAGGTGGATCACACTGAACACTATTTGAGCAGGTTTTAACTATGTTTTTGTGTGCTACTTAATAGAACTCGGGCAAATTACTTTCTAAGCCTTGGATTTTACAGTCAGGTTTTACTATCAAGTCATACAAGCATTTGAAGAATTTTGCCATATCCAAAGGACTTAAGCCAGGGGCTGATTATTATAAAGTACTTGATGAGTGGTGGTTACTGCTGCCGTTATTAGAAACATCATGGGTACCACAAAGACATCACTATAGAGACGTTCACAGCAGACACAACACAGAGCATCAGTGGACAGAGGCAGGCTTAGGATAGAAGACTTGATCCAGGTCATCAATCAAGGAAAGCTGCCAAGGGTGTAAGTAGGAGGGGAGTACTGCAAAATATTCCAGACAAGGTATTGACATGGAAAACTGTCTGAAGAGCAAGGGGTTCATGTTCTTGTGCTGAGGTGGGGACAGGGAGTAAGGTATATGAAATAGCTTTCTTCACTGTTATTCTAGAAGCTGCATCTCTTTTAGAGCAGTGGTTCTCAACCTTCCTACTGCTGCAACCCTTTAATATAGTTCCTCAAGTTGTAGTGACTCCCAACCCTAAAATTACTTTTGTTAGCTACTTCATAATTGCAATTTTGCTACTGTTACTAATTACATGTAAATATCTGATAGGAGTTGGTCAACCCCCAGAGGGGTTGTGACCCACAGGTTGAGAACCACTGCTCTAGAAGCCTGGAAATCCAGACAAGCTAATTCTGTTGCATCATCTCATGGAACAAAATGCCTCCATCATCTTGAATTAGTTGACTCTCTCTGTTTACTGCTGTCTTTTACAGAAGGATGAAAGTCATACCCATGGGGAAGCAGTTAGAGGGATAGATCCACACGTTATTTCTCATGTCTTTGGTCTCTCTGAGCTGAGGAGCTCTGTCCTGGTCGGTTCTGTGGATGAGAGCCAGGTGGAAGGAAAAACCAGAGTCAGAAGAGTTCTATCAGACCTCAGCTCTTCTTGACCACCGGCTGTACCATTTAAGTTGCAGCTTGGCAAATGGCAAAGGAAATTAGGTTAAGGCCTGTCAACTTAAGATCGTAAATAAAGATTATGGATTAATCTAATTAAAAACATATGGATACTATATAGGCAGCATTCCTTTAAATGGTAGGCATTGAAGTTTCAAATGCCTTGCCCAAAATCTAGCCTCCCTCACCTTAAAGACAACAGCACCCTTGATAGGTAACACCAAGAACAGCAAGTGTATTGCCAGGGAAAATAGGCCCAATACTGTTGTGTGTAACTAACTCCTTGTTCTATTGCTTCCCACCAGAATAACTTTTAACATCTACTTATTTTAATCTACAGGAATATAGTGGTAGTTATTTGTTTCCTTTATTAATGATGTCTTTGTAAAGAGGTTTCTATCACTCAAGAATAAAAAGAAAGAACCAAGGCTGATGGCATAGCCTGATGCCCCAGCACTTGGGAGACAATGGCAGGAGGATCAAGAGGTCAAAGGTCAGGGGCTGGAGAGGTGGGTCAGCAGTTAAAAGCGTGGACTGCTTTTTCTGGGCACTGGAATTTTATTGCAAACAACCACACCAGACAGCTCTTAACCACCAGTCACTCCAGCTCCAGGGGATCTAATGTCCCTCTTTGGCCCCCGGTGGGCACCTGAATTCATATGCACATTCCCCATGCAGACACATATGCAGTTGCAGAATTAGAAAACAAATGAAATTGAATCTTCTGTTTTGAAAAGTTCCAGGCAAACCTGGGCGGTAGAGTGGGTTCCAAGATAGTCTATATGACAAAGAGAGACCACGACTCAAAAACGGAAGGAGAACTGCTAAGGGAGGCAAAGTACACAGACAGGACTTCAGATTAGACACAGAGCTAACCAGTGGTATGTGTGGATGGACAGACAGAGAGAGACAGAGACAGAGAGAAAGCAATTGTAATTAAGTTGTGTCCTATAAGACTGACTCTTGAGCATGTGGAGATACAAGCCTAAATGTCGAGTGAGAGCCACCTACTTCATGTTATGGTTCAAATCCAAAGACAAGTTATTAGCAGCAACCCTCTTCAATGAGGTTAGCCAGCCTTCCAACCACTGAGCAAGACTGACCCTAACCATGGAGCATGATCTGATTTATTCAAAGTTGACTAAGTTTATATGTTAAACCTCATCCTAAAAATATACAGAGAATGAACTGGACTTGGAGGTCATGGGCAAAGGGCTGCCTCAAGGCACCTGGGCTAGAGACTGAATTCCTGAGCTACAGGGTACGACCCTATCTCAAAGGCAAAACAGCCCCCACAGAAACATCTTAGAATAAATATTTGACTGGGTATTTGGATATCTGATATTCAAGTACCAAGGCCATGACACATGGCACAATGATACTGTGCAAAAGCAGCCTAAAACAAGTCCCCAAGGAGGCTACAAAGTGATGCTAAAATGTCTCCTTTGATATTTAGAATATAAACAATATGGTGATAAAATTAGTGCTATGATGTGAAGTTAACCCATCTTATGAGCCACAATATGGAAGGGATAAAGTTGGCAGCACATAGATGCCTAAGGTTATTCTTGAAAGAAGAAATGAATACCCAGAAAAACCAGAAAAACCAAAATTTCATTATTGGCTCCATGGTCATACTTCCCTCTGCCTTTCATTCCAACTGCTAAGCCTAATAAACTCCTCACCTCACCAAGGGTGCCTCACCCTACATGGGCAAGGTGCTCCCAATCCTCATTCCTAAAGCTTCTAAAATATTGCTCTTACCTGAATCAACATAGTTTTCTGTTAGCTTTAGTCTCTGGTCACAGTCTTGATAACACTATGAGATAACCAAGGGCCCTTATTGTCCACACACATTCATTTAGCTTATGCAGAATAGCAGAGCAATTTCCGCCTCGTGTTTAGAGTCAGTTGTCTGTGGATACAGTGACTTCTTTCTTTGGCTGGGACACAGGCACGAGGAAGCCAGTGCCCCAGCAGGGAATCAGTGGAATCTCTCTTCCTTTTCTTACAAAGGGCATGTTCCACTTGGAGTTGAGGTAGCTAGACTGGCAGAGCATGAAGCCACAGAACCGCAAGCTCTAAGACCACAGAGAGAATGCTCCAGGCGAATAGATGGGCAAGTATTCAGTAAACGCAGCCGACTGTGTTAGTGCAGCAACTCTCTTTCTGTGTATTCCTAGGATGAGATTAACCTTTGAGTCAGTCAAATTTGAATAAAGTAGATTATATTCTTGGTGCAGGTCTGCTTCCTATAGGAAGGCTTAATCTCCATTAATGAAGGGAAAATACCACCAGCTCGCGGAGAACTGCATACTGGACATTGATTTAGAATACATACATTCTCTTGAAGGACTTTCCACCAAAGCAAATATTTGGGTACTGTGGCTCTGCCAAGCTTACTTCCAAATTAACCATCCCATAGATAACAAAAAGAGGCGAGAATTTCTAAGCAAACCCGCTGATGGTGGAAAATGAATGTGTTAAGCTGCTTCCCATTTGGTACGCTAAGTCCAGGACAGTGAGCTGCAGCACGCCTACAAGCGATTTAATCTGGCCACCTTACTCTGGAAATGGAGTTTTGTTGAAGCCCGGATCTAGTCATTCTCGTAAGCACTGCCTGTGGCCTCTTTACACGGCCACAGTAAGGCTGAGCGGCTACAATAGAAGACTGCAAACCTAAGGTCTGACCCTTCCCAGAAAATGCTTGTTGACTCCTAGTCTAAGTGATATCACAGTGATTGGGCAGATTCATCCCGGCTAAGCAGTTATGAGTTGAGCATCAGCTGGAGAGGGAATCACGCTGTTTATTGCAGGACACATCATCCCTGACAGGTAGCCAAACAGTAGTAAGAACTAAAAGCAAGAAGCCAGAAAAGTAGGGATAACTGTACCCAGTCAGACACTGTCCCTCAAGTGGCATTTAATCTCACTGTGAGATCACTGTCATGTGAGGGTGTGTGGTTTTCTTATCAGTATTTTACGAAAGAGGAGATGAGAACTTCTAGACCTCAAGATCAAGCTGGGGAAAGTGACACAGTGCTTGTCATCCTAGCACTGGAGAGGCTGGGATGGAAAATCAATCCTAAGCTAAGGCTAGCCTAGGCTACATAACACAACAAGACCCTATCGTAAAACAACAAAAGCCATAAGAAAACTCTGTAAGTGTTCAAGTCAGGCATGTGAGGGAAGGTGGCAGAACGTCTCAGTGAAAGAGAAGAGCATTGTGGGCGTTGGTGAGTCAGACTAGGCTATGTATGATCAGGGCCAAGAAAGATGTGGCATTGCCAATGTCACTTGCAAGCTGTTTAGAATATCAACTGTACGGCACTGAGGTAAATCTGAAAGAGCTGGCTGGACTTAATTGGAGGTGAAAACTTGTGTGACAGTAAGAGTTATGACTGTAGCCCAGGACAAAGCAAAAGTAAGAATGTCTAAGCCATGATGGTGCACATCTTTAATCTCAGGACTCAGGAGGCAGAGGCAGGCAGATCTCTGTGAGTTTGAGGCTAGCCTGATCTACAAAGTGAGTCCCAGGACATCCAGGGTCACACAGAGAAACCCCATCTTTAAAAAAACAAAATCAGCCAAACAAACAAAAACTCATAAATGACCCTGGAGTTTGGAAGTCTCGTGGGCTATAATGTCAGACCCCAGATGCAAAACTGAACAATGGTTTAGTCCTGATGAGTGCAAGCTGAGCATCTCTCTTCTGAAATGCTGGGAGTCAGAGATTTTGGACTAGGAAGTATTTGCCCAGCCTTGCTTTTTGAGTATCCCTAATGTGGAAATCTGAAAGGCTCCAAAAACATCATGCCCCTCAGAATCGAGTGTTCAAATTAGGAATACTTTACATACATAAAAAGCGTGGATTAGTTGAGCAAGGGTTGATCAGCACAAAGCTCAGCCTTCTTGAGGATGGCCCAGCAGTGTTACATACAGCGGATTTAAAGGTGAAGAATTATGCTTAAGCTGTTTACACCAGAGACTCTGGGGCTGAATTAGAATAATGCCAAGAGAAACAGAGCTGAGACGATAGAAAGGAGATAAAATTTAAAGATAGGAGCTTCGTGACTGAAAGTGGGTGGGCCCAGTGAAAACAAGCGTCAAACAGAAAGGGCTGAATAAGTTCATTACCTTTGCTCCCCTCAGAAACCTACAAAGTGGGAAAGACACAAATACACAAGATCAAAAGGAACGGAAGAGCAGACATCAGCAACAAAACGTTAGAAGCTAGAGAACAGACCTCGGGGTAGGAAAAAAAAACTTAGCAAGATGGGGAAAATGAAGCCTTAACCAGCACCAGGAAAAGCTAGGGACAACTGACTTCATAGCAAAACAGATAGTTAATCTCGAGATCATTACAAAAGCCAGAAGAACAAGCCAGTAAGCAGTACTCCATGGTCACTGCATCGGCTCTGTCCCTGCCCTGCCTGAGTTTCTACTCTGACTTCTCTGTGATATGAAACTATAACATGAAATAAACCCTTTCCTACCAAAAAAGTAAGCAAAACAGAAGGGGCCAAGGGGAACTCGGTTGATGACATACATACGGTACAACCACAAGAACCTGTGTTCGGATTCCCAGTGCTCACATTAAAATGCCCAGGGATCTATGTGTAACTGCAGAATTTTTAGAGACAGAGGTAAATGGAATCCTGGGACTCATTGAACAGCAAGTCTTCCAGATTTGGGGAGCCTCCAGTTTCAGTGAGAGACCCTCTTTCAACAAGTGAGGGAGAGCATGCCCAAGAAAAACATCCAACATTGACCACTGACCCCCACTCACATGTACATGAAAACACAAAAACAGAAAGAAACGAATTAGCTAACTGTTAAAGAGGTTGCCCTCCCAGATCTTGTTCTGTATCAGACAGACAGAACACTGACCCTGACATGAGGCCGAGATAGTTCTGAGAAGGTGAAGCACCGGCTTCCAAAACAGTCAGATGACAGCAAAAGCCCAGAACTTAAAACAGGGGCATTCAACTCATGTTCAAGCCTTGCCCGTTCAAACACCAAGCCTGGGTCTCTGTTCATTTGAGATCTAGTGACTTAATCTCGGGCAAATATTTGGGAGTATTACATGGTATTACATGACATCAATAGTAGCCATGACTAAGACAGTATCTCTGGATGGATCCTAGACCTCTGGGGCACTAGACAGCAAGGACTGTTGCTCTGAACTCAGAGAACGTGACCCATGGATCTTGAACCCATACTTTGGGGGATGGCTGTTGCTGCTGACTACCGAAATAAAAATGTCCACAGACCCAAGATAAAACATAGCCCAGATAAAAGAAGGTAACACAGGTTTGAAACCAATAGCAACCCAGAAACATAGGGTTATCTTAGTTCTGGAAAACCCAAAAACAGAGTTATCTAGGGCTATCTTAATTCCGGGGGAGTAAAACAGGGTCCCCAAAAGATAAACAGTCAGAGTTTATGCCTAAACTCAGCAGAGAACAGCTTTCAGATCGCCAGTGTTTTACAAACAGGAACATCTCATTCAACTAAGATTCCTAAGAAATCGCTGACAAGATGGAGAGAGTGAGAAGTGTGTTGTTCAAGGAGTGCACGGAGATGATAAAGAAGCTAAACACACCTCTTGCGTGACTGGAAATCAACAGGGAGTGCTTTAAGGAAAGATGTGAGCTGGCCATTGCAGGTGCAGAGGTGAATGTGAGAAGTATGACTCACTGGATGAGGGCGGAAGTGACACCCTGGGGAAGCAGGAATAGAAGGGGGCACTGGCACAGTTGCTTCTCACAGCAAGCCTTGCTGGGTACCACAGTTGGCACTAGTTCTTCAGGCAGGCCATCTTGTCTTTCCTCCTCTCTGTGGTTGCTACCCAATGACGGTAACCACTGGTTGGAAAGGATGACTCACCAGCCATCCTGAGACCTTGCTCTCAAGCCAAAGGAACCTAGAATTTCATTGAGAAAATTCTATATAACCACAGTTTGCAAGGCCAGCCATCCTCTATGCGGGCAGAGCAGACCTGGACTTTCACCTGTGGGAAGGAATGCTCAGAAAGGGCAACTTGAGGTCATCATGAGACTGACGTGTCACGCTAACTCAGCCTATATCAAGAGATGACAAGCCCACCTGTTTGGCTTCATATATACCAGAGCAGAGCTGAGTAGAGCAGAGCCAGGCTCTCTCTGTATCCAAGGAGACTGCATCTGTCAGCACATGAGGCGAGCAGAGGTGATTAATGAGATACTGAGTCTTGGCTGGGAGCAAATGCTGAGCCCGAGCTACTGACTTAGAGCCAAAGGCCCTTCAAGAGATGCATTAAACACCAGTTCATCAGTTCCCAGAGGAGCATATATCCTAGTTCCTTGGGTAATAGAGAACTACTCGAATTTACACAGGCTGCAGGCTGGTAAGACATTTATAGCCACTCAAATGTGTCCAAGTCCTTTTCTCAGAGTGCAGGACCAACCCTCCTGGGAGTACCCTGTAACACTTGCTTGTTCAAACACAGGCTCTGAGAAGTCTCCACAGCTCAGAAGTATCCGTGCTACTTCTCAGAGCCTGCCTGACCCCAAGCCCTTCCTCTCACAGCAACCGTCACCAGCCCTGGCCTGTCTTTACACTCTTCTGGAAGGAGTACACGCTCTGTAACATGTGAAGGAAAAGACAAAACAGGTCTCATGGATGCTGCAGCACACGGATGCTGTGGTACCAGGCCACACTCTGGATAGGGATAAAAACGGGAGGCTGAGGAGGTGACTTGGGAAAGAAAATTCTAGTAACAGTCACTGTTAGTCAGGGAGAGGCCGTGCATTAAATCATCCGTTGTGGCACCAGTCACACCTCACATTTTAACCCGTACCAAAGAGCAGCCCTCAAAAGTCTGTTCCAGGCTACGGCTCGGTCACCCACCTCACGCTGAGATTGATGTGAATCCACTCTTCTCTTCCAGATTATGACATTTGTGCCCAAGCTCCCTGTGAACAGCAATGCACGGATAACTTCGGCCGTGTGCTGTGCACGTGCTATCCAGGATACCGATATGACCGAGAGAGGCACCAAAAGCGGGAGAAGCCATACTGCCTGGGTGCGTAGGAAATGAATGCGTTTCCAGCTCCCAGGGACATGCTGGGTCCTGGTAGTTCTTGTTTTTTTGTTTGTTTGTTTGTTTGTTTTTTGTTTGTTTGTTTGTTTGTTTGTTTTCTTTTTGGTGAATTTGTGGCAGCTGTAGGACCAGTTCAGAGGAGCCACTCCAATGTGTGATTCTTCCCCTGAAGTCCTTGTACTTGCGGGATGGAGTGTTGTTTGGTTTTAGCCTGTGGGTCACCCAATGGCTTTCTTTTAGCATGTTTATCAAAACATATTGTTTACAAGGATACCTCTGGGAGTTAGAGCTAGAGGGACACGGGAGAGAGAACAGCTGGAGAAGAGGGACAATGTCCTGCATAACCTAGAATGCTGTAAGACAGAAGAATGAAAGATCAGAAGCCAAGAATCGATCCAACACTTGGGACACAGGCAGGCAGATCCCTAGTTCAAGGCCAGCCTAGTCTACATATTGAGTTCAAGGACAACCAGGTTTACATAGAGAGTTCTTGATACCAAAGAATAAAACAAAATACATCAGAAACATAAAACCACAGGTAAAAGGGATAGGGAGTCCCAGGGACGCGTCCATGTGGCTTCAGCTGGGACCTCCAGCCTCTAGGTGACAGTATGTACTGCCAGGGGAACGCCCACATTGCCATGCTCTCCCTGGCCCCCTCAGCTCCTGTCAGCGTAAGGTCTTTGGCAACTTGACTAGGGAGCATTTGGGAAGCTGTCATCTGCCTGCAGCTCAGGGCTGGGTTCTGCGTCCCTCGTGTGTGGAGTGTGAGGTCAAGTCAGTTTTCCTCCACACTAACCAGGTCAGGTGTCTTCACCCAGTGGTCAGGAAACAGAGCACAGTATTCTCATTTTTACTGTGGTGAGAAACATTTTTGTTCCCACCCCACTGAGGGACAAAGTCCATGCTGACTCTATTGTGGTCCCTTGTTTGATGATCTCATGGCTCGTTTCCACAGCTCACCAGGGGTCAGCTTGGGTCAGTACGCAGCAGTGACTGCCTGGAGAAACCTCTCTCCATGAGGCCCATCTGACTATTTACTTTTGTTAGAAGTAGCTTTTTCCAGTTACTGTCATGACTCTTAACTGAGAAGAGGCCATTCCTAAGTGACCTCTGGGTCACCGTCGCGCTGTTTGGAACTTCCCATTACAAAGAGGGGACTAGGGGTTGGGGATTTAGCTCAGTGGTAGAGCGCTTGCCTAGCAACCGCAAGGCCCTGGGTTCGGTCCCCAGCTCCGAAAAAAAGAAAAAAAAAAAAAAAAAAAAAACAAAGAGGGGACTAAAACCTCAGCCGCCAAGCTTCCTGTGAGAAATCAGCCATGTTGCTGGTCCATCTTCCACAGAACCCTGGGGAATGCTTAGGGCTGGCATACTCCGCAGGTGAGTGAGTCTCGGAGACACCAAGTCACATGACAGACAGGAGCTCCACCACTCTAGGTCTATAATGACAGTCACATAGCCCGAAGGGAAGTTTTCATGTACGGCTCACATTCCCAGCACTGGACTTTATCCACACTTCTCTGGTCCAGATCTAGAAGTTTCTCTTGTTCCAGTAGAGGGTCCAGGGTAATGTTGGATGCTGTGTTGAAATTATTCTATGCATTTGGTTCAAACCAGATATCGATGAGTGTGCCACCGGCAACACCACTCTGTGTGCACATACCTGCGTCAACACCATGGGCAGCTACCACTGTGAGTGTCGGGAGGGCTACATCCTTGAGGACGATGGGAGGACCTGCACGAGGGGAGACAAATACCCCAATGACACTGGTGAGCAGGACAAGCATAATACCTCGAACTGTGTGCATGCTTCTATTAGATATTATAGAGAATGCCAGTTTAGGAATTATTTATATAGATAAAATTATGTCTTATGCATTTCTATAATTTTATAGTCTATAAATGTAGCTTATATTTAGAAGGCATATTATATACTTATATGTATAGCGATATTTCATATATCTTATGATATATGTGTTATATATAATATATTGTTATATGTAAAATACAATTAGGTATAATCTATAATTCATATTATATAATTATATTATACATGGTAAATGTTATTTTTAATGTTGTATGTGTATTATTTATCTAATTTTATACATTTATATGTAGTGCATATTATGTATAACATATAAATTATAAGTACTTGGAAGTCCAACACTCCTTTTGGAACTCTGTGTGGGATGGGGCACTGACAAGCAGGACCTAGGTGCAAACCGAAGACCAAACTCATTCTACAGAGAGCTGATGGGAACAGGGCCTATGTCAGCTGTTGTAAGCTGGAATATGCTGGTGGGGGGAGGGGGGTGGTGTGGCATAGGCTGGAGGAAGGTGGCATGGGAGAAATCAGTAGCACTTGGCTGTGTGTTTCCAGGAATCTAAAATGAGCAGGGAAGAAGTCAGATTACTATGTTCTCTCAAAGA